>NC_079171.1:17282178-17466913 GCF_947568905.1 Ostrea edulis
AATTTCAATAGCAATATAAGAGTGTATGTAAATTAAATATATATGAAAGGATGTCTAAAGTATGGAAAATCATCACATTGACTTGTACCATTGTAAGATGTAGACGATAGAGCATGAATTAAGGGAGTTCCGAACTATTACTCCAGCACTATGACAACCATATACAATGAACAGTGCATGTTTCAGATTTGTTGTATCGAGTCTGTCCTCCTTTAGCAGTACAATGAACAGTGCATCTCTCAGATTTGTTGTATCGAGTCTGTCCTCCTTTAGCAGTACAATGAACAGTGCATCTCTCAGATTTGTTGTATCGAGTCTGTCCTCCTTTAGCAGTACAATGAACAGTGCATCTCTCAGATTTGTTGTATCGAGTCTGTCCTCCTTTAGCAGTACAATGAACAGTGCATCTCTCAGATTTGTTGTATCGAGTCTCTCCTCCTTTAGCAGTACAATGAACAGTGCATCTCTCAGATTTGTTGTATCGAGTCTGTCCTCCTTTAGCAGTACAATGAACAGTGCATCTCTCAGATTTGTTGTATCGAGTCTCTCCTCCTTTAGCAGTACAATGAACAGTGCATCTCTCAGATTTGTTGTATCGAGTCTCTCCTCCTTTAGCAGTACAATGAACAGTGCATCTCTCAGATTTGTTGTATCGAGTCTGTCCTCCTTTAGCAGTATAATGAACAGTGCATCTCTCAGATTTGTTGTATCGAGTCTGTCCTCCTTTAGCAGTACAATTCACTTTGTTTTATAAGTTCATCATTAAGTGTGTTGAAAAAACAGAGTCTACTTTGGGTAAAACAGTTAGCTATATAGCATCAAAATTGTTTTGCATCGTTTGGAATACGAACTCTATATTTAGTAGTCAAGGTCAATGACTTCATTACATCTCATGATACAGTGTAAAAACCAAAATAAACACAAAGATGGCCTAGACTTGAAGCAAGCTCTCAAATCAATACTGAGGATGTGGGCCATTTATATATGTAGGAAATATAGGTATCCAGTAGGCTGTATAGATTTTTTGTGTCTTTAGCTAGACTATGTTGCAGTGACATTGCTGCATAAAGCGGCATGTCAGGTTCTTCTAACTCCGATTCTGCTCACCGCGACGGCGCACATTATTTGCTATTTTTGTGTTTCTGCGTCTTTTTTATTCGCTGATGGACTGGCTTCGGAACGTGTCTCTGTGACCTCGTCGTCTTGTCGAGCCATTTTGCTCCCTACCTTTGGATATTACTATCTGGGTTTAGTTCAAATCTGTTCTTGAAATGAGGAAAAATCTATAACTTTTCTGACAGTACTCTTAGTGTGATTTCAGTCTTATATGATCATTATGCAGGATTTACGCAGGAATTCATAAGCTATGTATCCTTTATGTGTTGTGTGCTTACTAGGTCTGTGATATTTTAACAGTAGGATTGAGATTTTTTTATATTTCTCCATCAGGTCTATTTAAGAATTTACCATAAAACAGACAATAATCATAAAGTTGACTACATGCAGTTGTCAGCTATAATGAAATTACATCGATTCTGAAATCCTCAAATATTCTCTTCATCATGGGAAAATTATAGACTATATATACATCTTGTTAATTATAGACTATACATCTTGTTAATTTGGCTGTATATAGTATCTCTTTGAATATTTGTCATAAATCTCATTTAGAATTATTAGTCTTTATTGGATGGTACTAGTATATTAGATTAATTAAGGCATTTGGATTGTGCTAAAAATTTTATTTCTTACAGATGAATAATGGTAGTGTTTAAATTAATAACTATCAGTATTCCTTGAGACATGTTTGTTTAATATAGTGTGGCCTTTCACTCTACTGATCAGTACCAACCTTACAGCCAAACAAATCCAGGTGTGGACACATATAGTTCACTCCAGCACTTTAATTCAATCAGCTCTCCTTCTGCTCTCCATTCAGTCTTAGAGTGGACTTTTGGAGATGTTCATCAACATGTGAAACATAATTCCCCTGGGTTCACTAATATCCTGCTTATTAGCAAAATGTTCATTTCATTAAGAGCATTCATGAAGGATGAAGACCAGAAAATAATAAGAATTTTCCCATATATTCAGTAAATTTGGGAAAAGACATACTGTGTTTAGCTTGCCTTGTGTTCAAGAGCTTTTCTGATCAAAATTTGTTTGTCGGTGTTGTAGTTGTAAAAATATTTCTCATTTATGTCTCGTTTTCTAAAAGCACTAGGCCAATTTCAATCAAACTTAGCACAATGTATCCTTTGGTAAATGAAATTCATGTTTGTTGAAATGTAGGGTTTTACCCTTTTGAAATGGAAGAATTAAAGAATATACAGTTAATTCTCGAATTATCGCCACTCAATTCATCGCCATTTTCGTTATAACACCGCACTTAATTTTCTAAGAACATTTTTCTTATTACTTAAAATTCTCGTTAAAACGCCAAATTCGCTATCTCCATTTGCCACGGTCTTTTTCTTGTAAAAGTCTATATCAAAGTGTTAATTATCTCGATAAACCGCCATGGCTGCACGTGGTCAGTGATGCAGAAAATTTGTCAATATCAATCTCCGGCGTACACCAGGACAGAAGGTACCCAGTATTAAATAAACAAGATAATTACTTAACATGAACCGTATAGCCTTGTTGTTTTTACCTCATTGAAAAATATTTCAGATTAGTTAATATGGCTTCACCACGAAAGAGATTTCTGTTGAATTTCTAAGAAAATAAGCAAATTATTACATACCACGGAAACCATCCGAAATGTACACAACAGGAAATCTCCAACTATTCTACTGTTTTATGGGAAAAGTCCATAAAAAGGAAGACAATAATTGATATTTTAGCTGCAAAAAGTTAATGACAGCTCACCTACCAGAAAACAGCCTAGCGCTGCGCTAAATACCGACACTGGACAAGTTTTGCTTAAATAACTTCAAGCATACTGTGTATATGTGTCTTGTTTGTGTATTGTTTTGAAATGAAGCCTTATCATATTGATAAAACTATTTTAATCATGTTAAAGAAATTTGGAAAAATAATTACGAGATATTTTTACATTACGTGTTGTACATTAAAGGAAAGATAACTCTTAATTTTACAATGGAAACCCGTTATTATGTTTTTCATTTTTCCACAATAAAATAACGTAATACTGGGGGCAATGTAATAAGCGTTCCAAGTGAAATCCGTTAAAAATATCATTTGGAAATTGTACATCTTTCGTTGATACTCTGTGAAGGAGTGTGTGTGTGAATATATCTTTACTGTTTCTTTGTTTAAAAGACTATGATACTTTGTTTTATTTATATCTTATCTTTAATGTCCGTAATTCTTCATGTTCTTATCCCTTTTCTTTATTTCTGGTCTAGGATACATAAGGATGTTTTGATAAACGTTGCTTTTCTGCATTCGTTTGGACCGCCATTTTGTTCAACTTTAACATAATGCATTCATTTAAATTTCTCTCAATAACTCGTTCCAGTCCGTATTCAACATTCGTATAAAAAATAACAACAAAACATCGTTTTTATTAAGTTCTCTTATTACACTGCAATACAATAAAAAAAAATCCCACACAAAAAACAACAAAACTATAGACACAAAACACACATGATACCCAACACTTACACACTTTTCTCACCAACGATAAACGCGGAGAACAATTTAAGTGCAATCCACATAAAAAATATAATGATGCACGAAGATTTTATTTATAACACTAAATAATGGCACTAAAATCACGTGCACATCAAGGGATTTTAGAATGTTCACTGAGGTAAATGCCGTAAACGAATCGGCCGATAACACAGGACAGTTTGTTTGATGTATGTATGGACGAGATTTACGAACACCCAAGCTGCATGTCCAAACAATGGACAATTTTTTAATTGAACACCTTTAGTTACCTATGTCCAAGCAGTCACCCAAGCTGTTTTAACATTGCTATGATAAATTTTGTCCTTCATGTTTGGTACCAAAGCTGTCTGTAAATAGAGTTTTAATAGCGAAGGTATTACACGATGCTGAACACAAAGGTGGTTGAGAAATTATTTCTTTGATTATCTAAATATGAAAAAATGAAGTAAATTTCATAGAGTACAATTTCTAAATAAACATTATTTAATTGTTTATCACTGGCTTCAATACAGGGTATTCACCAGTATTGATGTTGCTAGATCTATGGAAGCGTGACCAGTCAAGTGTCTCTAATCTCCAAACAGACCAGAGGTGGTGACTGCCTGGGGCAGTCAAGGTGTGAATGGCTTATTATTTTGAGAATCACTATTGAATAATTAGGGGTTTATTAAGTTTTTGTTGGAATTTTTACAATGTAATACTGAGTCCCGGCATCTTGGGACAACATAATAGCGAGGGAGGTCTATTTTATATAGGTTTGTTAAGAAATGGTTTAGTGCTTTGAAATTCCAACATAATATGCAGACTAACGTAATAAAGGGGGAACGTAATAACAGGGTTCCACTGTACAAGAAAAGTAACTCTTTCTCCCCAAAATAGTGGAAATTCAATTCATCGCCAAATTCGTTATAACGCCATAAATTCAAAGGCACAAAAGGTGGGGGTGTATCGAGAGTTGACAGTAGCTTTATCATTATAGTTATAAGGTTGAAGTTTGTTCAAATGTCCTTCAGATCCCCGGGACTGACCAATAATGGAGCGACAGGAGGTGTGCCAAGTTTAAAATACGCAATTTCCGAGTTGTCCAATAGTTCTTTCCCTTTGTGGAACTCTTTCGCAAAGTGAGATGCAAAACATACTATTGTCCACACGCGGTGGGTACAAATGCTTATCGCTGCCTTCATATTGCCTAAAGACCAATTATCAGACATGCAACCACCAAAACTGCAGGGGCACACAATATTAGTGAGTTTATGAAACATCGATAATCTAAATCACCATTTTTCTTTGATTAAAATATCACTCGTACAGAAGTGAAAATAAATAATAATTTCATATCAAATTCAATGGCCTAATTCAATCAAATATTATTCTTGATATGGTCAGTTTAATGTATACCAATGGCTGATATAAACAAAATTTACACTTTCCTTCCTTTTATCCATATTTTCATTGCTAGTTTTTAGCATGTATATGTAAACATCTTGTACCCACCCAAATGTTCAACAGAACACTGAAAGTACCTCCATCACAGAAGAGCTGATATCTCGGAAGTTGCGCAATGGAATATACATGTGTAGGGAAAATCTTTAGAAATTTTCAGAACCATTGAGCCAATTAAAACTAAACTTACTGCAAAGTGTTCAATTCAAGTTTGTTCAACTAAAAGGCCTCACTGTCAAAAGTGTTTTCCAGATTTTTTTTTTTCTAAACGCCCTGAGATATTGCATGAACTGATTTTTTGTATGCAGATGTATATTGATGAGTTACAGATTGAGTTTGTTTTGTTCCAGTTTGTTGGTTTTGTTGCTTTTAAGCTTACCTGAGCTCACCTAGCTTTGATGGGTTTCTTACATTTGACTATACTGCAAGCCTGGGGCATTTGTATCATGCCGACACATATAGTTTTAGAATGTTTTCAATTATGAAATATAGAAACCAGTGATTCAGATTGTTATAATCTGAATATGGTCGACACAGCTATTAATTCAATTGTAACTACTCGGCTATTTCCGTAACCGCAAATGAACCTCGTATGTGGATCGACGCCATCAGAGTTGGTTACTATGTATACATAAACGTAACTGTGACATCACAGTCGTACGTTACACTATGAAACGTGAACTTTCAAAAGCATCTAAGATATTGTACACATCTAAGGTATTGTACCACTATCAATTTCCACTTACATGTTATGTATTACAGTGAATAAGACGTTAATGATACCAAAACTGAATCTGTGGTGAAAATATAAATAACATATTATTCAGGAATTCAGTTCATCCACGGGCGCGCTTCCGGCGAAGAAATGCATCGATTTGATGCAATTCTTGCGCCGATCCACGTCCGACTCTTCTTACTGGTTACGGAAAAGGACGAGCGCATGATCCGATTGCCATTAATTGTCAAGTGGCCAATTAATATTCAAAATGGCTGACTAAAATTAACCAGAACCTGGTCAAAGTGGCATAAGAAAATTTTGTTTTTCAGTCAGTATGGCCTATCGGTTTTAGCTCACCTGAGCTGAAAGCTCGGGGAGCTTTTCTAATCGCCTGTTGTCTGTCTGTCTGTAAACTTTTTACATTTTCGATTTCTTCTCCTGAACCACTGGGTCAATTTCAACCAAACTTGGCCAAAAGCATCCTTGGGTAAAGGGCTTTTAAGTTTGTTCAAATGAAGGGCCATGACCCTTTCAAAGGGGAGATAATCACAAAAATGCAAAAATAGGGTGGGGTCATTTAAAAATCTTCTCAAGAACCACTGGGCCAGAAAAGCTGATATTTACATGAAAGCTTCCTGACATAGTGCAGATTCAAGTTTGTTAAAATCGTTACGGACGGGATTCAAACCTAGACCTTCCGCATGCGGGGCGAACGCTCTACCTCTAGACCACTGCGGCGGTTAGGGTATCCATATATAACCGTGAATATATGATAGTGAATTTCTCAGCTCTATATTGAAATATTTCTTCACTTAGGCCAGTCATGTTTATTTAAGAGCTCATTGCAATCTTTATGCCTCATAAAATATTTCAAATGCAGTGTTTGATCATCTTAAATTTACATCAAGTGACTGTATCCCGTTTCCATTCTCAATGACAATGTAGCGTGTGACAGCGTGACGAGAATTCCATAGTCATCGAAAGCAAGTTTTAAGACTTGCCTAGATTGTCAAGCTGCATGCTGCTAGGAGATTTGGTTCCGCAGGTCGTGTGTTTAACCCCGATCAGCGTATCTATATAATAGTGAATTTTTCTGTGCTTTATTATATATATATTGTATAAATGTTAGTAAAAAGGATAAGAGTTTTCCCTTTGGAACTTAGGTGAGGTTCACAGTGCATCAATTTCATGTTAAATTAAATGAAACAAGTGGGAAATTTTAAACGAAAGGTTCCAAAATTGTGAATTGGGTTGAGTTCATGGGTAATCATTAATTTTCATTTTGCTGCAACAAATTTCTTCAACCATGGATTCTTTAACTAAGAAAAGGATGCAAAAATGAATTGCTAAATATTTTGGTACAGTTTGGAACAGATTTCCATTGATCTTGAAATTAATTTTAGCAACAGTCAATGTTAGTAGTAAATGGACCATAGCTTTATAAAATCAGAGGACTTCCTAATAAAGGCATTCATATAGCTGTATAAAATCAGAGGACTTCCTAATAAAGGCATACATATAGCTGCATAAAATCAGAGGACTTCCTAATAAAGGCATACATATAGCTTTATAAAATCAGAGGACTTGCTAATAAAGGCATGCATGTATGCATTAATTAGAAATAAACAGTGTATCATAATCATGAGAACTGATGCTCATATATGGCATTTTAACCATGCATGTTCTTTTGTCTAAATTTTTTTTCACTGATATTAAAGTTTCAAAAAGTCCAAGGCATGATTTTTATTGGAGAAAATCAGTGAGAAATGAACATGCAGTTTTGATTTGAGAAGCTGATGCACATTCAATCTCATGAGTTGAAAGAAATATTACTGATTGCACTATCAGCCTGCAGTATTCTCTCATTGACATGCATGCAAGGTTTTTGTGTATGATACTAGGGTGTACAGACTTCTTGCTGTACACACATATTCATTTGCTTGTGTCCATATTACCCCTTAACACCAGACCAGAATGATGTTTTCTAAGAGTTCTGGAGTAAACATGTCGTTTATATATGGGATGAATTTGCCCACCAAAGCACTAGGGAGTCATCCACTGAGTGTACACATTTGTAGTGCAAGTAGTGGTAAGTCGGGCAGTCAAGTTCTATATGGTAAGTTAATGGTTAATTATATAAGTCATATTTGCTGTAGTTGTTAAAAATTTTCAAAGTTAGGTTCGGTGTCAGTTCTAAACCAAAACCTTGTCAAAACCCAAGTTGTTTAATCTGTCTTCTGTGATTTTGAACAATTTTTTTTGGTGCTAATTTACAATTAATTTATAAAACATTATTAATGATAGAAGTGGGGGATCAGGAATCACTTTGTCCATCTGTTTATCAAATGACTTGCATAACAATAGCGCAGCCATTTGCTTATGAAAGGACACTTAATTATTGGTGTGGCCCATAACATCAGACAGTAGGTCTAGATTTGGCTTTAACTGCTTTTCCTTTTTATACGCCTGCATAAAAATCTGTCCGTCTAGCTGTCCCTTTAACTTTGTCTTCACAACTCCTCCTAAACCCTTTGGGGGATTTTGATGAAACTTGGTGCAAAGAAAGATTACAATGTGGAGCTGTGCATATTGCAAGGGAAATGCTGTCCAATGTTTTTTAAAGGAGTTGTGGCCCTTGGACTTAAATTTTTCTATTCAAAATACTTTGTCTTCGCAACTTCTTCTAAACCCTTTGGGGATTTTAATGAATTTTGGCACAAAGAAAGATCACAATGTGTAAATGTGCATATTGCAAGGGGAATGCTGTCCCACTATTTTTGAAGGATCGAGTTACAGCCCACTATTTTTGCATTTTCAGCACCACTATTTTTGAAGGAGTGAGGGCCCTTGGACTTAAATTTAATTTATGCAAGTACCTTGTCTTCACAACTCCTCTTAAACCCTACACTGAACTGTTCCGTTTATTAAACAAAGTCGTCCCGTGGGGATCCGGGTTAGAATAGGTCCTCAGTACCCCTTGCTTGTCGTAGAACTTCGACTAAATGGGGCGGTCCTTCGGATGAGACCGCAAAAACCGAGGTCCCGTGTCACAGTAGGTGTGGCACGATAAAGATCCCTCCCTGCTCAAAGGCCATAAGCGCCGAGCATAGGCCGAAATTTTGCAGCCCTTCACCGGCAGTGGTGACGTCTCCATATGAGTGAAATATTCTCGAGAAGGACGTTAAACAATATTTAATCAATCAATTAAAGTATTGACTAATTTTACCGAACTTTTGTTGGTGAAAAATCCAAAATGAGGTGTTCGTACCAGTAATCCATTTATCGTCTCTCGCCTTGGGATTTAGTTACACTCTTGTGCATTTGAGTGGACGAGTGAGTGTGCCTAACGGAAGTGATTTACATTTGGATTAGATAGAATGTTCTATCGTTAAAATGATAATGTCCTACGGACCCGATTTAACGATAGAATGCGTCCGATATACCTGCAATGTAGCAATTTTCTGCTACATTACGGGTATATGGGAGGTATTCTAACTGTGGTGAGGGCCTGTCCCGAGACACAGTTAGATTATTCTAACTACATTTGGATCAGCCTCTTATAAATACACTCTCTGCTTTGTGATGCCTTTATCACAATTTTTCATTCTGGGTGTATTCTTTCAATGTTAATAATTCTAACACAAATACCAGACATGAACATTATTGTATCAAATACAGATGTCTGACCCTCCTTGATAGCCATGAGTGCATGGGGCCCGTACTTCAAGTTCACACTTGACACTGGGGTTGCTTATGTTAAGACATGAGGAAAATGTGCTGTCAATGTCAGATAGACATTTGAATTAGTATGGTTGTCCATTTGCATATAGTCAAGTTAATAGTTGTATTAATATTTTAAAACTTTATGGGATATATTGCTATATAAAGCAAGTTACCAATTATATCCAATATCTTTTGATGAAATTCTTTTCTTAACATTTCTTATAAATCATTTACATGTACACGTACTATATTTATGTTTCTTTTACAGAGACTCCGCCCCCCGGCTACATCAGTGAGGATGGAGACACCACTGACAACCAGGGCATGGGTAAGGAACACACACCATCTACGACATATAGTTATCTCCTTATTGTTCAACTCAGAAAAAGAATATGTTGAAGAGTTCAGTTCAGTTGTTGCATGACAATCCAAACTTTACTGGTACTAAAGAAGCTCCTGTTTACTTCTGAATTGTAATTTCAAAATTTGTCAACATACCAGGTGATCCAATTTTTAGGTCACCTGAATCATTTATCTGTTTTTAACTCACATGAATGTAAAGCTTTTTATTTCTAATCAAAACTTTATGAATCACTGGACTAATTATTACAACATATGCCAAAAGTCAATCTTATCTAGGTAAAAGGGATTCAAGTTTGTTCAGAAGAAGAGTTATTCCTTCTTTTAAGGAAAGATGAGTAAGAAAGAGTGCAAATTGGATAGGGTGCTTTAAATTTTTTTTTTATTAGCTCACCTGAGCCGAAGGCTCAAGTGAGCTTTTCTGATCAAAATCTGTCCGTTGTCTGTCGTAGTCATCGGTGTCGTTGTAAACTTTTCACATTTTCATCTTCTTCTCAAGAACCAATGGGCCAATTATAACCAAACTTGGCCAAAAGCATCCTTGGGTAAAGGGCTTTCAAGTTAGTTCAAATAAAGGCCCATGCCCCCTTCAAAGGGGGAGATAATCACAAAAATGCAAAAATAGGGTGGGGTCATTAAAAAATCCTCTGCTCAATAACCACTGGGCCAGAGGAGCTGAAATTTTCATGAAAGCTTCCTGGCATAGTGCAGATTCAAGTTTGTTCAAATCATGGCTGCTGAGGGTAGGTTGGGGCCACAAAAGTTTTACATGGAAATTGGGAATAAATAGAAAAAATCTGTAAAAATCATCTTCTTAAGAACCAATGGGCCAGAGGAGCTGAGATTTACATGAAAGCTTCCCGACAGTGCAGATTCAAGTTGGTTCAAATCATGGCCCCCGGGGGTAGGTTGGGGCCACAATAGGGGATCAAAGTTTTACATGAGAATAAACAGAGAAAATCACAGAGAAAATCTTTAAATATCGATCATCTTCTCAAGAACCAATGAGCCAGAAGAGCTGAGATTTACATGAAAGCTTCCTGACATAGTGCAGATTCAAGTTTCTTCAAATCATGAGCCCTGGGGGTAGGTTGGGGCCAGACCTGGGGTCAATTACTTTAAAATGTAATGCATTAAATTACAATTACATTGGAATTTTCACCATTACAATTACAATTACCGTTACTTTCATTCATATAAGTAATTAATTAAATTACAATTACTTTGCTAAAGTAATGAATTACATTTCACATTACAATGGGGAAAACAATACAAAGAAAATTTATGAACACAATTTATTTGAAGTTAACTTTTAAATCAGAGTGATTGTCAATCACACTATGACTATGTATCAAGATAAGTTCTAAACAAAGACTTTGCTGTTTATTTAAATACATGTAGTAATATCGCATATTTTATTTCCAAAGAGGTCTAAATTAGGGGATTAGTAACCCCCTAATTTAGACCTCTTTGGAAATATGTGATGTTGATATGTAATTCAAATGTAATTGAAAAGTAATGGTCATTACTGGCATTTTTATGAAAGTAATGCATTACATTACAATTACTTGTAATTCAAAAATGGGTGCATTACACATTACACCCCATTACTTTAAAAAAAATGTAATGATTACAATGCATTACCATTACACATTACCATTACCCCAGGTCTGGTTGGGGCCACAATGGGGGATCAAAGTTTTACATGGGAAATTGGGAATAAATAGAAAAAATCTGTAAAAATTATCCTCAAGAACTAATGGCCAGAGGAGCTGAGATTTACATGAAAGCTTCCTGACATAGTGCAGATTTGTAAAAGTTTGTAAAAATCATGGCCTCCAGGGGTAAGTGTGGGCCACAATAGGGACTAAGTCTTCAGATATGGGCCATGGTAACTCAGGTGAGCGATGTGGCCCTTGGGCCTCTTGTTAAGAACCACTGTACCAATATCTTGCTAGTTACACAACTAGTTGACTGATTGAGAGTATATTCAAAGACAAACACTTGTATAAGGGTATTACTGTCTTATGACAGGATCTAGATATTCGTGAATGAAATACTGGTATTTTAGTCTCCATATCATGATACATATCATATGAGAATAATCACAATATACCTGAATATACCAATAAATCGTTTTATACCAGTATATACCAATAAATCATGATTTACCAGTATATACCAATAAATCATGATATACCAGTATATACCAATAAATCATGATATACCTAACTAGTATATATACCAATAAATCATGATATACCTAACTAGTATATATACCAATAAATCATGATATACCTAGCTAGTATATATACCAATAAATGATGATATACCTAACTAGTATATATACCAATAAATCATGATATACCAGTATATACCAATAAATCATGATATACCTAACTAGTATATATACCAATAAATCATGATATACCTAGCTAGTATATATACCAATAAATCATGATATACCAGTATATACCAATAAATCATGATATACCTAGCTAGTATATATACCAATAAATCATGATATACCAGTATATACCAATAAATCATGATATACCAGTATATACCAATAAATCATGATATACCTAACTAGTATATATACCAATAAATCATGATATACCAGTATATACCAATAAATCATGATATACCTAGCTAGTATATATACCAATAAATCATGATATACCTAACTAGTATATATACCAATAAATCATGATATACCTAGCTAGTATATATACCAATAAATGATGATATACCTAACTAGTATATATACCAATAAATCATGATATACCAGTACATACCAATAAATCATGATATACCTAACTAGTATATATACCAATAAATCATGATATACCTAGCTAGTATATATACCAATAAATCATGATATACCTAACTAATATATATACCAATAAATCATGATATACCTAACTAGTATATATACCAATAAATCATGATATACCAGTATATACCAATAAATCATGATATACCAGTATATACCAATAAATCATGATGTATCAGTATATACCAATAAATCATGATATACCTAGCTAGTATATATACCAATAAATCATGATATACCTAACTAGTATATATGCCAATAAATCATGATATCCCAGTATATACAATAAATCATGATATACCTAACTAGTATATATACCAATAAATCATGATATACCAGTATATACCAATAAATCATGATATACCTAACTAGTATATATGCCAATAAATCATGATATACCAGTATATACCAATAAATCATGATATACCTAACTAGTATATATACCAATAAATCATGATTTACCAGTATATACCAATAAATCATGATATACCTAACTAGTATATATACCAATAAATCATGATATACCAGTATATACAATAAATCATGATATACCTAACTAGTATATATACAATAAATCATGATATACCTAGCTAGTATATATACCAATAAATCATGATATACCTAACTAGTATATATACCAATAAATCATGATATACCAGTATATACCAATAAATCATGATATACCTAACTAGTATATATACCAATAAATCATGATATACCTAGCTAGTATATATACCAATAAATCATGATATACCAGTACATACCAATAAATCATGATATACCTAACTAGTATATATACCAATAAATCATGATATACCAGTATATACCAATAAATCATGATATACCTAACTAGTATATATACAATAAATCATGATATACCTAACTAGTATATATACCAATAAATCATGATATACCTAACTAGTATATATACCAATAAATCATGATATACCTAACTAGTATATATACCAATAAATCATGATATACCTAGCTAGTATATATACCAATAAATCATGATATACCTAACTAGTATATATACCAATAAATCATGATATACCTAACTAGTATATATACCAATAAATCATGATATACCAGTATATACCAATAAATCATGATATACCTAACTAGTATATATACCAATAAATCATGATATACCAGTATATACAATAAATCATGATATACCTAGCTAGTATATATACCAATAAATCATGATATACCTAACTAGTATATATACCAATAAATCATGATATACCTAACTAGTATATATACCAATAAATCATGATATACCTAACTAGTATATATACCAATAAATCATGATGTATCAGTATATACCAATAAATCATGATATACCTACCTAGTATATATACCAATAAATCATGATATACCTAGCTAGTATATATACCAATAAATCATGATGTATCAGTATATACCAATAAATCATGATATACCTAGCTAGTATATATACCAATAAATCATGATATCCCAGTATATACAATAAATCATGATATCCCAGTATATACTATAATTCATGATATACCTAACTAGTATATATACCAATAAATCATGATATACCAGTATATACCAATAAATCATGATATACCTAGCTAGTATATATACCAATAAATCATGATATCCCAGTATATACAATAAATCATGATATCCCAGTATATACTATAATTCATGATATACCTAACTAGTATATATACCAATAAATCATGATATACCTAACTAGTATATATACCAATAAATCATGATATACCAGTATATACCAATAAATCATGATATACCTAACTAGTATATATACCAATAAATCATGATATACCAGTATATACCAATAAATCATGATATACCTAGCTAGTATATATACCAATAAATCATGATATCCCAGTATATACAATAAATCATGATATCCCAGTATATACTATAATTCATGATATACCTAACTAGTATATATACCAATAAATCATGATATACCAGTATTTACCAATAAATCATGATGTATCAGTATATACCAAGAAATCAGGATATACCTAGCTAGTATATATACCAATAAATCAGGATATATTACTACCTAGACCAATAAATCGTGCATCACTACTTTCAAGACTGATTGACTATTGCTTTAGGTGTAGATCAATGATTGTTTAGATATGATACCTGAATGGCACACTATATCTTTTCAGATAGTGTTGATGTTAATTCGCCCAGTCCACCAATGGGTAAGTATGGGTACTGGCTTGTTTAACATTTTTCTTGAAGGTCATTCACAGCAGCTTGCAGTGAAAATGAACTGTTATAAATTTAGTGCTGACTATATTACATCTGTTATGAATGTTTGTTGTTTTTCATACCTTTTTAAGAATTTTTCACTCATGTAGATACATATATCAATAGCTTAAAGTGAAGTCCCACAAAGTTTATCTCTGCACAGTAATTATGACTGTAGTATTGAAGGTTCTTTATTGTGCCACCACCTACCAGGATGTATTTGATCTCTTTTAAGCTTATCTCTCAAAGATTTGTGACTTCCACTTCTAATGTTGGGTGCTTGGCAGTTGTCAAAATTATTAATAGAAATTTTGTACATGGGTCAGTTTTAAGTTGATTTAAATATGCAGTCTGCCTTCAGAAGTTTATTCAAAATTCCTTACAGATTTTTAGGTCATCTGAGTAACTCACTGACCTAGATATTGCTATCGATTCCTATTTTTTCGGTGTGTGATAACAATTGTCTTCTTGATAACTTTTTTTTAATGTCCTGTCTGTAATTCTGTCATTCTGTCTGATTAACTGGGGTAAGGGGAACTTAAACTGTAATTTTCATAACTTTTACACTTCAGAACCCATAAGGGCAAGACAAAAATTGTTCAAATTCGTGGGAAGAAGGGAGTAATATTAGGCAGCAATTTTTTAATTATGTTTTACAGGATTTTTTGTTGTTGAAAAATTGGGTCGGGGGTTGAAATAAAAACAAAAGTTATAAATTCAAGCAGTCGGTCCAAAAAATAGAACAAATAAATGGATGAAAATTTTTTATTTTTCTCTCCTCCGATTTCTAGTCAGCATGCGGATCATTCAGCACTGTGGCAGTGCCCTACAGCTGTTAATAAATGACTTGTTTATATGTCATCATTTAATTGATATATAGATCATTTTTATTGTGGAATAATTTCATCAAAATTTCTTCTGTCATAGATTTTGTTAGTTAGGGCCCCACATGAAATGCGGGAAGCCCTATAGTAATCACATTGTCCATCTGTCCGTCAACACTTTATTTGTGACACGATAACTCAAACAGTTTTTATCGTACAGTTTTCAAATTTTGTACAGAAATAATTTACAATAAGAGGAAGAAGCCTATAGATTTTGGGGTCATGTGACTTTGTCTGTCTGTCTGTATGTCACCATCTTTGTCATTATGAACACTTTCTTTGTGACACAATAACTCAAAGTTTTCATTGTACAGTTTTCAAATTTTGTACAGAAATACTTTACAATAAGAGGAAGACACCTATAGATTTTGGGGTCATGTGACTTTGTCTGTTTGTATGTCATCATCTTTCTTAATATGACTATATATTTACCACTGTCTAAGGGAGATAATGCAATTTGAATTATGTTAATAATGTATTGAAAATTTACAAAATATAACTCTATAAAATTATGTATGTGTATATTTTTGGTTTTTTTTTTTTTTTTGTAATTTGATATTAAAAAAAATGATTGATGTTACATGTATATTGAACTAACAAGTCATTCCCAGTCAACAACTCTCTCGATCGGGATCGGAATACGAAATAAAATTTCTTATCCGGTTGCAAAGTGAAACTGCTTCATTGAATTATGTACCAATTACACGTTACACCTTAGAGAACTGTTCCTTTTAATAAATAAAGTCACAAAATAGATACAAAATGAGTGTACCTTATTCATACTGTTACTGAATTTTCGTCGGTGAAAATCTTGAAATGGCGTGTTTCACTGCGCTTGACGGTAAGGTCCACATTTTCTACATGAGAATTTTGATATTTGCTTATGAATTTTTTTTAGCGCATACATGGTCTCAGCTAGGAATAATAGAAACTGTCTCACCTATGTATGTAAAGACATATTCTATTGATTTCTATTTTTAAAAATGTAGAACACTTCTATGAAATGTGTATGAAAACGCTTAGACCCCCGGTGTCAGAATTTCCTTTTCCTAGACATCAATATGTCAAAAATCGTTTTCGAATAGTATGTACCACATTTTGTACCAGTTATCCATTTTGAATCCCCTATTACAATGGTATTTAGTTGCACTCTGTTGTGTTTGAGTGGATGAGTGTGTGTCAAACAGAAGTAATTTGAATTTGCATCAGTCTCTCATAAATATCCTTCATGATTCCTTTTTCACAAATTTGCATTCCTATATATCTTTGAATATTAATAATTCTAACATATATACCAGCCCCAAACATTGCTATATTAAATACAGATGTCACTTTCCTCTAATAACCCTCAGTGGGGCCCTTGCTGACCGTGTCAGTTTTCTATAGTCTCAATTTGTATCCGTCTTTTATGTGTACTTTTATAGATAAACAAGTATTGAATGATGTATGAAATATTTTAGTGATAATGCATGTACCCAAGTCTTGCAAACCTTTTATCATAACAGTGTAATCTCGGTTGAGATTTGGCTCGGCTGGATGCCCATTAGTCCAGATATCCAGCCGGACTGAATCTCAGCTGAGATTACGTAACACTGACGTCCTCTTCAATGTCACCCTCACCATAACATTTCATAACAGCCACAGAATCGCCCATCTCGTTAATGACATCATTGACAGAGATAGTGAGATTCACTTATAAAAGCTATGACTTTGAAGTTTTACCATAATAGTCAACAGTAACGATCTTGAATCAGGATCAAAATGCCTCATGTCATGGGGCTGACACCTTGGCACGACGGTTTCATTTTCCAGCTAATTATCGTCATGAGTTTCAAAGTTTCTGATTGGATGATGCCTGTGGAATCAGCCAATGACATGTGTCCTTTTATAAATACCCCTATTTATTGTTAAGTCTGGTTCCCGTCACCGCCACTCATTGATCACTCTAAATGAGTGGTGGGCACGGGAACTGACATTTTATTGTTTTTTCTCATTCAACAAGGAACGGTCAGCGGAAGAAATTAAAAAACAACAATGAACGGGTACTTTTGTTTTATTTCAATTTTGCCTAAATTTGGGTCAGCGTTCCCGTAAAACAGATGTTAAAAAAAAGTTGGCCTTATTTGAAAAATCTTTGAAAATGTTTTTAAGAACAACTGGCATGATTAGTCATTAATAAGCAAGCATAGGGGGGAATCTGGGATCAAATATGTACATGTCATTGAATATAGGGGGAAATCTGGGATCATATATCTACATGTCATTGAATATAGGGGGAAATCTGGGATCAAATATCTACAAGTCATTGAATATAGGGGGAAATCTGGGATCATATATCTACATGTCATTGAATATAGGGGGAAATCTGGGATCAAATATCTACATGTCATTGAATATAGGGGGAAATCTGGGATTCCCCAACATGAATATTAGGGGGGGGGGGGGTTCTTTTTAAAAATCTTCTTCGGAACAGTAAGTAATATTGATTTTGAAGCATCCCTATACCTTGCGGATTCATGTTTTGTTAAGTCAGGACCCCACTGGGCTAGGACGGGGTCATGATATGGGTTCAAAGTTTTTTTTTTGTTAGAATGTACTTGAGGGTAAACAATTTTTTTTACAAGCTTCTGAAAAAAAGCTTGACCAGGGTGACTCGGGTGAGCATTGTGGCCTGTGGGTCCCTTGTTCTGTACATTACAGGTATGCTACATGCAGTAATTTTATTTCAATGTTGATGCAAATGACAGCATCACTGGGATGATAGCGATTTAAAGTTTTCATTGGGAAAGTACAGTAGTTCTAGTGAATGATGTGGCCCATGAGCCTAAATCCATGGTAGTGTGAATGATGAGTTACAAATCAAACTTGTCTTTTCAGGTTTGTTCTAAGTGACATGGTAATTTATGGGATATGCACTCTGGGGCATATGTGTCTAATGGACACAGTTAACATTTATTTCAGATGCTGAGCCAGTGTCCTACATAGATCCTCCCTACTGGTGCTCTATTGCATACTATGAATTGAATAATCGTGTTGGGGAGACCTTTCATGCTTCTCAGCCATCATTGACAGTGGATGGATTTACAGACCCATCAAATTCAGAGCGCTTCTGTCTTGGACTTCTGTCCAACATCAACAGGACACAGCAGGTGGAAATGACACGACGTCACATAGGTTAGTAACAGCAGTGTGCAGTACATCAGGTAATCTTACAGAATGAAATAAGACAGTTGTATATTTAAGTGAAATTAGGTTCAGTAGATCAATTTAGAAAAAAAGAAGAAGAAAAAACAGCAAATCATTGTATATACATATGTATTGTAAATTTGAAAGTCTTTGCATAGATTTATTTTTGCAACATTGGATCAATGGATTATGTTTTTTGATCAATTTCTTTAGTTAAGTGTTTTCTAAGAATTTGTTTTTATATACCCATCTTAAAGGCCGAGGTTTTCAACTGGTCGATTTTCCTCAGGTAAGTTAAGTGCGGGGCGGAGCTAATTTTAGGCTGGTGTGAAGCCCCGAGCCCAAGGGAACCCTGCTAACTTGTATATACCCTCCGAAATACACAGGATTTTATCTGTGTTACCTGCATTACCTGTACGTTTTTGTAAGATTTAAAAATTCATGGTATCGGTAGTAATTTTTCTTCTGCAGGTTAAACAAAATGTTCATAATTATACCCCCCGAATGAAGTTCTGGGGGGTATATAGGAATCACTCTGTCTGTCTGTCCGTCCGTCTGACTGTCCGTCCGTCCCTCTGTCTGACTGTCCCTCTGTCTGACTGTCCGTCCGTCTCTCTGTCTGACTGTCAGTCCGTCCCTCTGTCTGACTGTCCGTCCGTCTCTCTGTCTGACTGTCCCTCCGTCCCTCTGTCTGACTGTCCCTCCGTCTCTCTGTCTGACTGTCAGTCCGTCCCTCTGTCTGACTGTCAGTCCGTCCCTCTGTCTGACTGTCCCTCCGTCTGACTATCCGTCCGTCCCTCTGTCTGACTGTCAGTCTGTCCCAATGGTTTTCCAGACTGCTTGTGAGGATTTGTTTGAAACTTTCAGTGTAGTTTCAGAGATCAAGGTCAAATTTTGTAACATTTGATGGACAGGTGTGAAAGAATTTAATTTTCATATTGTTACATTTTATATTCATCAGAATCGTGTTTTAAAAGTAGGGCAGTTGACGAAACTCAGTTGCTGATTATGTAAATAGTGACTTCTAGCTCATTAATCACAAAAGGAACATATAAATGAAAATATATATCAAATCTGTTAATCACGGGAGTATTTTTCTGTAGACGATGAGTGAAGTTGGATCAGTCGATGGTACTCAATGTACCGCATCCTTGCAATTTGAAATTGGCCTTTGAACAGTTGATAGTATTAAGTATAGTATTACAAAGTCATTTGTAAGTAATTAAGATGCAGATATGAATTAACGTTATATCTGTGTTTTGTTTTTTTTGGTTCCACTTGCATGATTACTATTCCCACGTTTCTTTGTTGTTGCAAAAACGATGACCCAGTTTTGATGTGAACTGCATCGAAATGAAGGAAATGGTATTTTGCAAGATGATGGTGTTTTGAGTTTTCAGCTCACCTGAATTGAAAGCTCAAGTGAGCTTTTCTGATTGCCTGTTGTTCGTTGTCTGTCTGTAAACTTTGTACATTTTCCACTTTTTCTCCAATCAAAAGCATCCTTGGGTGAAGGGCTTTCAAGTTTGTTCAAATGAAGGGCCATGCCCCCTTCGAAGGGGAGATAATCACAAAAATGCATAAATAGGGTGGGGTCAGTTAAAAATCTTCTTCTCAAGAACCACTGAGCCAGAGGAGCTGAAATTTACATAAAAGCTTCCTGACATAGTGCAGATTCAAGGTTGTTCAAATCATGGCCCCCAGGGGTAGGATGGGGCCACAATAGGGGATCAAAGTTTTACATACAAATATAGAGGGAAAATCTTTAAAAATCTTCTTCTCAAGAACCACTGAGCCAGGAAAGCTGAGATTTACATGAAAGCTTTCTGATATAGTGCAGATATAAGTTTTTTGGTTTTTTTTTAAATCATGACCCCTGGGGGTAGGATTGGGGCCACAATATGGGATCAAAGTTTTACATACAAATATATAGAGAAAATCTTTAAAAATTTTCTTCTCAAAAACAACTGGGCCAGGAAAGTAGAAATTTACATGAAAGCTTCCTGACATAGTGCAGATTCAACTTTGTTAAAATCATGGCCCCCAGGGGTAAGATGAGGCGAAAATAGAGGATCAAAGATTTACATACAAATAAATGGGGAAAATCTTTAAAAATCTTCTCAAGAACCACTGAGCCAGAAAAGCTGAGATTTGCATTAAAGCTTCTAGGGCTGGGACAATTCAGGGTTAGCTCGATTCGGTTCGGTTTCAATTCAGAACAGCACGGTTTGGTTATTTTCGATTCGGTTCATGTTAGGTCCAATTTATCTAATGACACCACAAAAATTAATAATTTTAATGAGTAGCATATTTGATTTGATTTTATTCAAGTTATATAACTATATGTTGTCATTTGTAAACATCATATCTATTCATAATGGCATTAATAACTTTGATAGAAAAAAGAAAACACTGACAGTCTATCAAAATTTGTTATATTAATGTGCTGCATAAGTTTTGGATTATTAAACAAATCTATAGTGAATCTAAAATGTATATGATATTGTTTTCATTGATTTGCAAAAATTCAACAATTCTATCAATTGAGAGTCTTTGAAAATCTCTCCTTTATTGATTTACTTCTCTCATGTTAACTGTCAAATCTGTGTCATTACCTACGATGTTGATTTCACTCCACCACTGACAGAAATGCTATATGTCATGTAAAGATAAACTGCAATGATCTTACGGACCATATTCTGTTGGTATCTGAGTGGTGAAAATGCTAACTCTTAACACAGTAGTGATTTAAATCTCTTGCATAAAAAAACACATGTTTTCAACATCACTCAGATGCCATATTTGTTGTTTTGGTGTAAGTAAAATCTAAACCGAACCGAACCGAAATCCGGAATTTGTAATAGGTGCATCGAATCGAATGGTATGAATCGCGGTGCACCGAAATTTTCGGTGCACCGCACAGCCCTAAAAGCTTCCTGACGTAATGCAGATTCAAGTTTGTTAAACTCATAAACCCTGGAGCTAGGATGGGGTCACAATAGGGGATCAAAGTTTTACATATAACTATAATAAATGGAAGAAAAAAAGAACCTTAAGAACCATCCGGCCAAAGAAGTTTACATTTGCACGAAAGCTTCCTGACATAGTTCAGATTCAAGTTTGTAAAAATCATGGTCCCGAGGGGTAAGATGGGGCCACAAGGGGGAATAAAAATTTTACATACAAATATATAGGGAAAATCATTAAAAATCGTCTGAAAAATCACTGGGCCAGAAATGTTTACATTTACATGAAAGCTGCCTGACATACATTTAGTGCAGATTCAAGTTTGTAAAAATTATGACCCCCTAGGAGTAGGTTGGGGTCACGATAGGGATCAAAGTTTTACATGTGAATATATAGGAAAAATCTTAAAATATGAGCCCAGGTGAACTATGTGGCCGACCCATGGGCCTCTTGTTATAATTATAACTATCAAATCTAGATTTACTATGACATATAGGATATTTCTACATGTTTGTGAATGATTTTGTTAAACATGTTGATTTACGTGGTACCATTGTTTTAAGCCACAATCAAGGCCAAACAACATTAAATGTACATTATCTCAAATATTACATCCATCAATTAATGGGGGCGCTGGTAGGGGACATGGATTGCTTATGCAATACTCTCAGAATGAGTATTTGTTTTGGTAGTGAAGATGTGCACATGGCAAGGATTTTGATTTTTGTCAAAGTTTGAGAAAATGACAGATTATAAAGTATTTTGAGAAAATATTACACAGTGGTACATCCATTTAACTCCTCACACAGTTTTCAAGCTGAGGCCTTTGTAAAGAAATTGAAGATGTTCATATTAAAAAGGGGGGCAGTTATTTACTTTAAAATATTGCAAAGTTTAACCCTTAAATTAGGCTGCTGCCTTAAATTTTGCCACTACTACATTAATAATTAAATCTTATGAATATTGACAATTCATTTCTAAAACCATGTATCTCACTCACTTTTTGTCCTATGGGTATAAAACTTATATGAAAATTTATGAGAAAATGTTGAAGTTTTCAATGCCAGTTACCATTTTCTCATAATATTTGTAGTTAATTAACACTCCAGGTAAATTTAAATGTGAAAATTAATTAAAATTTATTTCCACTCATCATTCTATTCATATGAACTCTCCTTTTATATTTCAGAACCAAGTAATAGTGAATGCAGCTTAGTATATGAATAAGTCACACATTGTTAGAATATTTTTAATTTTGTCAATTGTAAAGGACATGTAAAAAAAAAAAAAAAAAAAAAAAAAAAAAAATCAAAATCAACGTTCATCTCTGCAAGATTTACCCCGGGCGCCATTTATTATCTGTCTGCATTGTCATTGGTCTGTTCCACAGTAATATTAGGCATCACTGATGAACAGTACAGTCAAAGAAACAACATAGATTCTTAATTATCCATGTGAACATTTAATGTTTTGTTTCCAGTAAAAGATGTGTTCGTTGGAATGGCATCAACCTTCCTCACGATTGAGCTGCAAATTGCAATCATTCTCATGCAAGCACAAAGTTAGACATCAGCACAAAAGTCAATACATTTCTGTTCCCCAAGTCACAATTTTCATCAATAAATTCCTCAAAATCATTCTTGCTGTCACTATTGTCGTTAAAAAGGTTCTAAACAGTCTCTTTGTCACTCTAATCTATGTTTGCCATTTTTCTCAAGTCAAAATTTTCAATCAAAAGTTTACATCTTTATAGCTTTCATTTTAACCATATAAAAACTCAAGAAACCTTCCAAAAATATCATTTGACCAATCAAATATAATCTTACAAATAGCTCTTTTTGTTTTATTCAAAGTGAGACCTTGGGGAAAACCAGAATTGATTCGGTCGTGAAAAATGACCTTAGTCGCGTGTAGCAGTGGCGTATATCTCAAAGTTCAGCACAACAATAGCTGCACATAGCTAGCAGTCAAGACAAATTAAAATTCTTTTTTACTTTTTCCAGATAAAAATATCCCACTTTTATCATATTTACTGATTGGAAAATTAGTAAACTTGATGCTGAAAACAATATTGTAGATCAATAAACATAATTAATTTTTAGTAAGTCATTCCTAAAATCATGAAATTTAGACAAGTCATTCATATATTGTTTTATTGGATTTGTAATCTCTATTTCCCTAGCAATCCAGGATCACCATCTCTTTCCTTTTTAAGCTCATATACCTCATCACTATGTTCAAGGCATCTAGTATCATTTATATATACTGTCTAGTACTTCAAAGGACATCTACCTTTCTCTAATCAAAGTACTAATAGACGTTGGCGTAGGTTGGGAAAATCTTAGATAAGGTGACCTTAAAACAGTACCAAGATTGTAACTGCCTGAATGAGCAATCATTAAAGTAGACCTATACTCGACCTACGGCACAATCAAATGTAAATGCGGAACCACGCATCCGTTTTCCGAAATGTGGTATTTTAAAGATATCGGTTTGATTTTTACATGGCGATATGAATCTTATCAGCTGCAGTCAAAGTTTGTATTACTAAAAGGGGGCTAAAGATGATTCAAACTTAGAAAAATATCGGTTGGAGAACAGACATTTTGGCGGATGAGGGCGTCCGTGAGGTACTTTGACTATTCATGTATGTAAAAGTTTTACAATGATCCATGTTCAACATATGGAATTACGCGGGCATCAGAAAGTTGGAGAGACGGATGGGAAAGGGAGACCAATTCATATTTCCACCAGCATCATGATAATATTATTTCTTTTGTGAGGATCCGGGTTAAAATAGGTCCTCAGTACCCCATGCTTGTCGCAAGAGGCAACTAAATGGGACAGTCCTACGGATATGAGACCGCAAAAACGGAGACCCCGTGTCACAGCAGGTGTGGCACGCTAAAAAGCCCTACTCAAAGGCCGTCGGCATCGAGCATAGGCCTAAGTTTTGCAGCCCTTCACCGGCAATGGTGACGTCTCCATATGAGTAAAAAATTCTCGAGTGTAATAATTGCTAATTCAAAACTACGCAGCTGTTGAATCCAAATTATCATGAACAAATACATGGTAAACTTGTGTAAAAATAAAAGTTCACACTTCGCTAATCCAGTGACCACAGATATCGTAGTTGTGTTCGCTGCTCCAATGTTGCAGATATTGACGCAAGCTTCAAAGAAGGGCTGCAAATAATTTGTTTTATTTCACCGAATGTCATAAATTTGTCATTTTTTCCTCATCCCCTTTTTTTTCAAAATTATTGGGGCGGCATCTGTATAATGCGATTACTTCCTTATTGGGATTGCATCTACATAGATCGGCGTAAGTGGTGTACATGTATGTATATCCAATTTATGTACATGCAAATGATTCCATGATAAAAAATATAACACACATTACACACATGCATTAATCATAATAAGCAAAACTATCAAAATGCAGTTTGTTACTTTTTACTTTCACATTGTGAATACCCTCTTCTAGAATTTGTTTTCTGATCAAATGTAAAATATAATTGCAAACCACATGTATCTTATAATACCTTCGGGCTCGGTGAATATTGTACTCCTCAGGTGTCTAAATCATCGTATTGACCTCAAAAACAGCAATAATTGTATATTGTTGAATGACCGGTGAACTTAGAGCTTGATGCAAAATAACCCCTCCTCGCTACACACAAAATATTCCTTGGTTTATTTCACATTCAAGATAATAGACATTAGAAATAGAGAGCTACTGAAGCATGATATCACTACATTTTATTACATTTAATTAATTCATTGTATAATTTATATATTAAACATTAGGTGACAATTATAATTTTAGAATCATTGTCTGGGAAAATTCAAATAGATAACAAATAATGAATTAAATATCGTATACAGTTTAGTTTTCTGATTTTAGCTGTGATGGCGTAAAAAAATTGAAATAAAAACATTTTTTTTAAAAGTACGACCGTGTATTAAAGAAATTATACGTTTTAGGTGTATAATGAATATTGAAATCCTTCAGTATTATTACCAACATAATGTAATTATGTTGTCGGTATAAAAATTTCGTTCTGTCTAAATTGATTCTAAATTTACAACATTTCTCTCAGGTTTTCCGTTTATCGTGAAGATCGTTTATCGTGTTTTGCGTTTATCAGGTCTATCGTGAAGATCGTTTATCAGGTTTATCGTGTATCGATCCTATCCTATTGTGCGTGTATCCTATCCTATCGTGCGTGTATCCTATCCTATCGTGTATGTATCATGTTCTATCGTTTATCATGTCAAGGATAACGTTGCGGGTACTGTATATTGTATTTAGTTTTATTATACTTTCATGTAAAATACTCGAACCTGATTGGTCAAGAAGCATTTGAAAAAACATATTGTTACCCTCTGAGAACAGAAAACACGCGCCCCAGGGTGATAGTATCTAGCAACGGGTAACAGTACTTGACAACGGGTGATATTATAAAAAATTATCACATGCGTCAAATTTATGCGCGTACGGTTCGCCGTAGATTGCTAGACGATGTCGTTTGAAATAAACGCGAGTACCCGCATCGAAATACGAAATATCGCATGACAGTGATTGATCAAATGTCAACAGACGTAAGTTTTTCTGTTTTCCAGTTTACATAACATTCAGTATAATAAAACAAATATTGCATGTAGTTGAGGGTAACATTGAAATTTTCACCCCTCGAGAAACCATTGTCAACCTCGGCTGCGCCTCGGTTGACAATGGTTTTCTCGGGGTGAAAATTTTCAATGTTACCCTCAACTACATGCAATATTTATATAGTGTATATTTCCGACTTTCTGCATATTTTATCTTGTTTTCTCTCATTTCTAAATCATTTGTCATTCTTGTCTTGAAATAGTGTACATGCAGTTATGCAGTCTTAAAATTGATTAAAAGCCATCTCCCTTAAAATTTACCCGGACAGAGATAAAAAACATACCGGTTGTCAATCTAATAAGAGAGTATATAGCTCAGGCCCTGACTGACAGATTTAGCCAATTAAGTGTGTCAACCGGGTATCTGAGATCAGAATGTGTTGATAGCAATTAAATACATGCTTATCAACCCCATTCATCTACCGCAAAGATAATTTCGCAGCATTTTTGAGTCGGCTCGTGTAGCGAGCTATTCCGTGGCATCAGGTCTGTTCTGCGGATCCACTGCTTCACTGCCACCCGAGCTCATACGCAACTGAATATTATAAGTTTGACTGACAGTGTATGTTGATTGATTTGTTAAATAAAATCATTGCCATGCACATAAAATTCTTAATAATGTCAATTGAACGCGCACATTGTGTGTGAAAGAATGTGAACATATTGTAGTCAGGCATCGAGCTTGCAGGTCTGCAACTGAATACAGTTGAGAGAAGATGAGACTCGATCTGCGGATATGAAAGCAGACACTGCACATCTTTCATTGAGTTTTAAGATTTATTAATATGGTTGATAAAGCTATGTATGATATATTCAAATTTTAGCCAAACAATAATGGTTAAAGACTTGATAAGTCTATCAAAATAATATTTTTAATCGCGCAAGAATATAAAGAGATAAGAATATAAAGAGTATAAGAATATAAAGGGTTAAACTCGAGTTAGATGAATATTGCATTTAACTTTCAGTGGGAATGAATAATATGGCGATTCTTGAACTAATATTCTAACAGAATTCTTACTAAAATATATCTGAAATGAATTAACGAATTCTATATTTGCTTAGTTTATATAAATAAACAACGAACGAGTTAACCTCATTTGCATATGCATGTAATACATTTTTTGCGGGAATGCGTCATGTAAA
Organism: Ostrea edulis; assembly: GCF_947568905.1. Taxonomy (NCBI): domain Eukaryota; kingdom Metazoa; phylum Mollusca; class Bivalvia; order Ostreida; family Ostreidae; genus Ostrea; species Ostrea edulis. The sequence goes on from NC_079171.1 coordinate 17,310,019, forward strand.
CAGAATGAAGGATGAGATGATCAAGATATTTGATGACTTCAAGAGTATATAATTTGTATCGATACCTAAGCTGCTACAGATTGTGCCTGGGCTGTTACTGTTCTGTCTTTAGTGGTAGGCTTTTGATATTTAACATAATATTATGTACTGATAAGTGATCATCTCATGCAGATTTGCAGGGTACCATGGATAATGACCTTTGATCTTGAACTTTTATGTTCACACAACTTTTGAAGCTTTTATGGGTAAATTCCTCAAGCCGATGTGTTACGGTAAAATTCCATAGATATACCTGCTTGAGCATGATACTTATGCATGTACATTTTGTTTTACCATACTTTAAAGATTCAGAATTAAAGTTTATAAGGTATCTCCACCACCCCTTGTTAGAAATCGTGGATGCCCTTGAGGCCTTTGATTTAAAGTTATGAGTCGATAATTACCTGAACAGAATATTTGAATACTAGAAATAAATTCAGCCACAGCCATATTGTTTCCCGAAGGAAATGTCATAAAAAATCACGATACAAATTTTGGATGAGAAATTAGCGGCTTCAAGCTTTATTTATTAGGAGAAGTTTCCAAAGTGACAACACTTAAGCACTAATGTCCTAATTCCTCCTCAAACATCATTAATGGAATGCCTGGATTGCCTATGTCAGCCATGTGTTCTCAATCGCAGAGAGCATGCAGACAGTCATGGTGGCACGATCAACCAAAAATGGCATCCCACAAGAACAGCCATGGAAGAAAAAATCTTTGCAGAAACCTTTAGACAATGCGTTGCCATCGAGGATTAATGATTAATGAACGATTCCTTGACAGAAAATCCAGAGCCATGCAAATGGATATCAGACAAAAGCAATTCGTATTGCAGACCTACGGAATAAAGTGAGAAATAACGTCTGTGTTTTTCATCAGGGAATGCATGGTTGCCAAATCCAGCTAGAACTGGAAATGCCGGGAAATTATGAATATATAATTTGATAATGAACAAATTCGTAATCTTCTGATGGCTAACGTTCTCAAACTAATTATACATGAAATCAAATAAGATATGTAATATTTTTAGATTAGAGTTATGATTCAAAGATAGATTTAATCTTATTCCTCAACCATGGACAGGTAGATTTTTAACTCATGATATTTCCAGGACTGCATATTTCTCTGTGTATAGCAATTAACACAGTAGGTAGGCCCTGGTCACTCCAGATAAATAAAATCTGTTTAGATTAGTATTCACAATTTATATTGTCTTTTATCATTTGAAAGACTTCTTTAAATTTACTGATACAGTATGAAAACTAAGTGGCTTGTATATTTAGGAAAAGCAGAAAAGGATGTACTAAAATTGTGAATTTCTCGAACTTTAGGATGGGTCAAAATCAATCATTTTGTGTTAATATTACATATAATGATTACATTATGTACGCTTTTCATCGTTATAGGCACTTTTTAGGGCATTTAAGTTTTAAGAACGCATCTTATTTTATTCTTTTGCTAAATATTAGAATTTAGCCTAGATGCTTGGAACAGGAATTTTTTTCTGATTCCGTAGCTCTTGGGACTAGAGATACTAAATAAATATTTCAATTACCGATAAGGACAATGGGCCTCTTGTTCAATTTACAGTATTTTCATCATATTTTTAAAGAATTCTTTATGGTATTTTAAATCGTTTAAACTTTAATTTTGCGAATATAGGGAAAATTTCGGGTACCTGTAAAGTGCGAAACGAAATCGAAACAAAATCTACCGAAACGAAACGAATAAGATTGTATAACTGAACTTTTTTATTTATAATAATTAAAAAAGGTATCTTGGGCCCCTGTGAAAGTTACTACATATAAATAAAATTCGCCTCCCCTTTGATATAGGTTTTCGGGTCTCAGATACCATTTTAATTATTGTAATTAAAAGAGTTCGGTTATACAATCTGTTTCATTTCGTTTTGGTGGGTTTCGTTTCGTAGATTTCGTTTTCAGTAGATTTTGTTTCGTTTCGCGCTTTACAGGTACCCAGAAAATTTCCCCCACAAGTTAATTTCCTGCTAAACAGTACCTAGTAAAATAATGTTTGGACCTTATCTTAAACACCATGAAACCTTACACCATCAAACTTAGTCAAATGATGCATTGTTTCATGGGCCTCTTTGTTTTTGATTTTACAGGTAAAGGTGTGCGTTTATACTACATTGGAGGTGAAGTTTTCGCGGAATGCCTCAGTGAAAGTGCAGTATTTGTACAGAGCCCAAACTGTAACCAGCGCTACGGCTGGCACCCGGCAACTGTCTGTAAAATACCACCAGGTAAGTACCCTGTATAACAATGTCTGAAATATCACTGGGTGAGTCTATAGCAGTGTGAAAGATACCACTTAGTGATACCATCTGTATAACAATGTCTGAAATATCACTGGGTGAGTCTATAGCAGTGTGAAAGATACCACTTAGTGATACCATCTGTATAACAATGTCTGAAATATCACTGGGTGAGTCTATAGCAGTGTGAAAGATACCACTTAGTGATACCATCTGTATAACAATGTCTGAAATATCACTGGGTGAGTCTATAGCAGTGTGAAAGATACCACTTAGTGATACCATCTGTATAACAATGTCTGTAATATCACTGGGTGAGTCTATAGCAGTGTGAAAGATACCACTTAGTGATACCATCTGTATAACAATGTCTGAAATATCACTGGGTGAGTCTATAGCAGTGTGAAAGATACCACTTAGTGATACCATCTGTATAACAATGTCTGAAATATCACTGGGTGAGTCTATAGCAGTGTGAAAGATACCACTTAGTGATACCATCTGTATAACAATGTCTAAAATATCACTGGGTGAGTCTATAGCAGTGTGAAAGATACCACTTAGTGATAAAAAGTTAATTTGATACACAAATAACATTGTTGACAAGGTGCACAATAGTTGCTATATACCACCATCTAAAGTTGACTGTGAAGAGAATAAAGATAAAGTTTGCATCTTTGGGACAAGGGGGACATAATTTCTAAATTTCAGGACTCCTGGGGCCCTAGGGGTTGGGGCAGAAATTTACCAATTTTCAAAAATCTTCTTCTGTACAACCACACGTGTAGGAAATCTACAAAATTGTAAATTTCATGATCCACAGGGTAGGGGCTGGGGCCAAACATAGAATATAGTGTTTATTTGTAAAACATTTAACATCTTCTTTAGTGCTATTGATACTAAATTGAAAATAAATGGATATTTAGAAAGAGCTCAGCAGGTAGTCCTTTACAAAAATTGTGAATTTGATGATCCCAGGGATAGGGGTTTTGGTATCGGGTGGGGCCAAAATGGTTAGTTATTAAATGTGTGAACAATAGAAATTTTTACCTTCTTGATAACTACTGTTCCTATTCTTTTCAAATTTGGTATGAAGCATCTTTGGGACAAGAGGGACATAATTGTAAATTTCAGGACCCCTACACCCCTGAGGCTCTAGGGATGGGGCAAAAACTTCCAAAAATTCACCAAATTTTCAAAAATCTTCTGTACAACCACACATGTTTAAGAAAAACTAAATGCATAGCTGGAAGGCCTCTACCAAATTGTAAATTTCATGATCCCCGGGATAGGGGTCCTGACCGCAGGGCGGGGCCAAACTTATTATATAATGTTTATGTGTAAAACACTTAAATAGCATCTGCTTTAGTGCTATTGATACTAAATTGAAAATAAATGGATATTTAGAAGGAGTAGGTAGTCCTTTACCAAAATTGTGAGTTTCATGATCCTAGGGGGTTAGGGTTTGGTTTCAGGGTGGTGTCAAAATTATTATAATGATTTGAAGGACTTCTGTAAGTTTGCTGACACAGTATAAAATCTAAATGCATATTTAGGAATAGCAGAAAAGGATGTACAAAAAAAAGGTGAATTTCACAACCCAGGGTTTTGACTCTTTAGGATGGTCCAAAATAGTCATATTGTTTATATGTAAAGCCTTTCATCAGTGTATGCACTTTTGAGGGCATTGAAGTTTTAAAAATGTATCTTGGTTTTTACTATTGCTGAATATTAGAATTTAGCATAGATTTTCAGAACAGAAATTTTTTTTTCTAGATTTCATAGCCCATGGGAGTCGTGATCCTTTTAACTAGTACTCAGGTGATCGAATGTGATAAGGCCTGTGGGCCCCTTGTTGAATTCTTCCAAAATTGTTCAAGAACAGATTCAAGAACTTTCCAAAATTCATAAATGTTCTTCATTGATTCCTAAATGTTGTTCAAAAACAAACTAAGGAGTAATATTATTAGCTCACCTGAACCGAAGGTTCAAGTGAGCTTTTCTGATCAAAATTTGTCCATTGTCTGTCGTCATTTTTGTCGTTGTCGTTGTAAACTTTTCACAATTTTATCTTCTTCTTCAGAACTACTGGGCCAATTTCAACCAAACTTGGCCGAAAGCATCCTTGGGTGAAGGGCTTTCAAGTTTGTTCAAATGAAGGGCTATGTCCCTTTCAAAGGGGAGATAATCACAAAAATGCAAAAATAGGGTGGGGTCTTTTAAAAATCTTCTTCTCAAGAACCACTGAGCCAGAAGAGCTGAAATTTACCTGAAAGCTTCCTGACATATTGCAGATTCAAGTTTGTTCAAATCATGGGCCCCGGGGGTAGGATGGGGCCACAAGGGGGGATCAAAGTTTTACATACAAATATATAGGAAAAATCTTTAAAAATCTTCTTCTCAAGAACCACTAAGCCAGAAAAGCTGATTTTTACATGAAAACTTTCTGACATAGTGCAGATTCAAGTTTGTTCAAATCATGGCCCCCGGGGGTAGGATGGGTCCACAATAGGGGATCAAAGTTTTACATACAAATATATAGGGAAAATCTTTAAAAATCTTCTTCTCAAGAACCACTAAGCCAGAAAAGCTGATTTTTACATGAAAACTTTCTGACATAGTGCAGATTCAAGTTTAGAAAAATCATGGTACCCGGGGGTAGGATGGGGCCACAAGGGGGGTCAACGTTTTACATACCAAATATATAGTTAAAATCTTCTTCACAATAACCACTGAGTCAGAAAAGCTGTTATTTCCAAGAAAACTTTCTGACATACTGCAAATTCAAGTTTGTTCAAATCATGGCCCCCGGGGGGGTAGGATGGGGCCACTAGTGGGGGGGGGGGGGTCAAAGTTTTACGTGCAAATATAGGGAAAATCTTTAAATATCTTCTCAAGAACCATTGGGCCAAAGAAGTTGACATTTACATGAAAGCTTTCTGCCGTAGTGTAGATTCAAGTTTGCAAAAATCGTGGCTTCAAGGGGTAGTTGGGGCCATAATAGGGACTAAGGTTTTACATGCAAATATATATGGAAAGTCTCCAGATATGGGCCAAGGTGACTCAGGTGAGTGATGTGGCCCATGGGCCTCTTGTGTTCTTAATATTAATGTTGAACAGTTCAAAAACTGTTCCAGAACATTTCATATTTTGCAGGGGAGGGGTTCAGGCCCGAGGAAAGGAAATCACAAAACGAAAATGCAGTTATTCTTTAAAATTACAAATTACCTAAGACATTTATCACATAAACTGGGTCAGTAGTTATGATGAACATGGATAAATACTTTAAAGGATAAGAACCCCAGAGTGGAGTTGTATGCTTCATAAACTGAGAATGCAAATACTCTCTTAAATTTCTAGTTCATGATTGACACAAAGGTTGCTAGTTAATTACCAGACCATGTTTATGATCCTGAATGAATGTCATTTGACCAAAATCACAAGTTACTGGTGAAAAAGTTAGAAATATTTGTCCAGGTTTAAAATATCATAAAAGACAGGCAAAAGCTCATAGTGACTCTAAGGTTGCTTATCAGAAAATTTGACCTGATTCCAAAGTGAGGACATCTTGCTAGTAGTCATTAGTAAAAGGAAATTTAAAAATGAAGAGACTTTTGAAGCCTGTGTGCTGAAGATAAAGATTACTTATTAGTGTGTCCCTAAATTAAAGACAAGGTCACTGATAAAACAAAATTTATAAAAAAAATTCTCAGAACATTAATATTGTAATAAGCAGGTGTCAAAGTTAAAACTTAACACAAAGATTGATAGTGATTAGAGAGCAAGGTCATTTGGTCATATTCAAGGACATGGTAAATATGGTGATAATATTCATTGCAGGCCTTTGTACTGACTCCTATTGGACAAAGGTTGTCTGTGACCAGATGGACATTTGGTTATGATCTGTATCACCCAAATATTGGTCCAGGCCATTAAATTATGTCCTTTTTGACAACAAAAAAGTTTGACAATTTAATTTTCAGCTGTCTAAGCTTAAAAGATGCACCATCAACATGCAAATCAAGTTCTCCATTGTGTGATACTATTAGGTGACCATTAAGCCCAGGAGTTTATTATTTTAATGGCAAGTTTAATAAAACTTGTGTGTAATCAAACTTCTTGTGTGTTTTCCACCATACTTTGCAAAATTTCTAGTAATGCTAAATGTAATAATGGATATATATTAAATTGTAGACTCTTCCAGGTTCCAGGTGATTTCATTTACCCTGCCGAGTCCGTTCATTTAGATTAGACACCACCACCCCCCAAAAAAAATCAACACTGTACACGCTGTCTTTTTATTTGGTGGTTGTGTTGTAGGTTGTAATCTCAAGATTTTCAACAACCAGGAGTTTGCTGCATTGCTTGCCCAGTCTGTCAATCAAGGATTTGAGTCTGTTTTCCAGCTGACCAGAATGTGTACCATTCGCATGAGTTTTGTCAAAGGCTGGGGTGCAGAGTACAGGTAAGCATTACTGACTAATTGTCACACTTAATTAAGGCTAGGGTGTTTAGTGCAGGTAAGCATTACTGACAAATCATAATGCTTCAGGCAAAAACTAAGTAGATTGTCAGAAAGAGCATACCTGAAAACTGTACATGTATGTGTAAACTAACTAGTAAACTAACTAAACCCCCAACCCCCGAAATCAATATTTGAATAAAACTCCATGTAACATTAAAAATATGAAATATGACGCCATAAACCATGGTATTGTAGCAGTGTACGCCACACTTCTCACACAGCTATATGGAATGGGTAATCAGGGGCATAGCTGGCATTGTTTTGATATGTAGCTAATTTCATAAAATAGAAGGAGAGAAGCCCGAATAGTTGGGGGGGGGGGGGGGGGTGTGAAAAATGAGGACTGATTTATGCTATCATGGGCATCAATTTTATTATAATAGGTTTAAACTGTCATGCAATTTTCATAGACTTTTTTTTAAAGGTGATTTAGTTTAGGAGGGTGAAATGTATAGAAGGTGTGACACATTGATTGACATTTTGTCACAAGGAATTCCATATTGGTAGTATGGAATGAAAATGATAGGATCAGGGGTCGAAATTAACTTTTTCTACCACAGGCTAATTTTAGCCTGTGGGTAAAAAATCCACAGGCTAAAATGAAAACCTACAAGCTAATATAAAAATGTTAAAGCAGTGCTCTTTTTTCATATGTTTTTTTTAAATCAACGATTTTCCCCATCATTACTGAGCCTAGTGGGTCAACAGGCATCATTTGGACAGGACACTAAGTTACGTAAGTCATATGGTGCAATGTTTAGGTCTCTTGATTATCGCATCTCTAATCCACAACCTTTTTTACCGCAGGTCTAGATCCAATCTTCCAATTTCATGCCACATCAGGGTTGTCACTAATGATTTTTCAAAGCGAATCCCAGACTCATGGTTTTATAAGCAGCACGATCACGAGCCCCATGAACTTTTTTGATAATCGTCTACGCGGTGAGCAGTGCACTCGTGTCATCGCTACAACCCGACCTCAAAATGACAATAACTTAATTTAGATAGGACATTCTCATGATTCTGATAAAAATGACTACCGGAAGACTTGGTAAAACATAGACTCCGATTTTTTTTTTTAGATAAATAAATAACAAAAACCTCATACTTGGAATTCAATTTAATCACCCCTATAGGTGAACAGGACTTGTGGCACATGTCTACATTTTTCATCATAATGCGATGTCCGACCTATAAAGCTTTTATTTGACTCCATGTTTCTTAAAAAAAATCATAAAAGAAAAATCCGGATAGAAACGGTTGTTGAAATTGGCCGTTCATTTAAGCGTTTGTATGATTCAGAGTGCAAGTTTAAGAAAAGCGAATAGCACATCACTGTATAAAACGGATACGATAGTTTGTAAATCACCACTCGGTAAAATTTTCGAGTGTCCATTATTTTTACTCGCTATTTTTCAAATGTACTCGCATTTTGCGAGTATTTCTTGTTAATTTCGAGCCCTGTAGGATTGGATGAAAAAGATTTTCTTTGAATCAGAATGAATACATGTATACTCAAACACAGAGTCTTTGGAAATGGAGAGTATCACATCCAGTACTGGTAATGGTTTCTCAAGTCTCAACTAAGATGACTGGAGATGACTGGTACCCAAAGTTCTGTAACAGTAAACATAACATGTAACCTAAATCTGTACTTTGGGATACATGCCCACTTCTACCCCTTGCCTTTATCATTGATGGATGCAGAAATTTCTGAACGAGAGGAGGGGCAGTAAGGTTGGGGCCAGTCTTATATCTGTATATATAAATTTGGCCAGGATTATATTGATGAGGGAGTGCTGGATCCAACACAATTGGTAAACCTCTACCAACATCTTTATATTAAGATTGCAGAGATCAACTGAGGCCAAATGAATTATTTTTTTTGGTGTCAATTTTGAAAGATTATTCAATATTGATTAATTGATTGTATATTGTTTAATGTCCCGCTTGAAAAATTTTCACTCATATGGAGATGTCACCATTGCCAGTGAAGGGCTACAAAATTTAGGCCTATGCTTGGCACTTACGGCTTTTGAACAGGGAGGGATCTTTATTATGCCACACCTGCTGTGACACGGCGCCTCGGTTTTTGCGGTCTCATCCGAAGGATCACCCCATTTAGTCATTTATTACGACAAGCAAGGGGTACTGAGGACCTATTCTAAGCTGGAACCTCATGGGATTATTCAATATTGAAATTTGAATAAAGCAATGAAGAAATAGTTCAAATGAAAAAATTGTCACTTTCCTATTCTCTGTCTATTGTGAACCATATACTTTGTGACAAGTCTTTTTTTTTTATCTGTTTCATTCATGCATTAACTTTGATAGGAAAGCTATGATAGTAAGGCCATTTTGAGGTTGTAATTTCAACTTTAAATTGTCCGGAATCTGGATTTTTAAAAATTAATATTCATATAATAAAAACAGCATTCAGACATAACAAACGAATCAAGTATCCTCATGTAGTTTACATTCAAGTTTCTTCAAATTGTGGTTGGGGAAATCTGATGCTTAAGTGTAAGTCAAAATATCAAGTTCATATTGTGCAAATAAAATTTAAATGCAATTTCTATAAATACTATTATGTATCAACTTACAGTTGTTGTGAAAATAGTCTGCTACCATCATCAAGTGAAAATTAGGGTTTGTTCAAGGCAGTTTGTGGTCAGGTCCAAAATAATGGTGCAAAGTTTCATATTGGATTATAAGGAAAATAATTGGTTAAAGGTCTCCAAAAAAGATGATATGCAAGCAATTGTACATTTAATCAATGTATTGTAAGTTCATTAACCTTCAAAACTGTAAGAGCAAAGTACCTCAAGAGAGCAATGAGCTTTTTGATTCAAGAAGTATTTTCTTTTATAGTATGTTTATGATTCTTTGCAGGAGACAGACAGTGACCAGCACTCCCTGCTGGATTGAGATTCATTTGAATGGTCCCTTGCAGTGGCTTGACAGAGTGCTTGTCCAGATGGGGTCTCCAGGGCTACCCTGCTCCAGTATGTCCTAAACAGGTGGCTGAATAGAGGGTTCAAAAGTTCAACATAAATGTCAACACAACCTTTCATTCATAATTTTTTCAAACTGAAATTTAAATGATATACACTGTAGTGAGCAAGACATTTAAAACACATTTATTGGAAATGTACTGTTAAAATCTGAATTATTTGTGAATTTGTAACAAACTTTTCATGGATGCTTTTTTTTTCTTTCATTTTTTATTTTAGCCCCTTCATTTTTAGCTTGCCTGAGCCCAAGGCTGAGTGAGCTTTTCTGAAAGAAATTCATCCATTGTCGTCAGCATCAGTATTGTAAACTTTTTTTAAAACAATTTCATCTTTTTCTCCAGAACCACTTTGCCAATTTGATAAAAAAAACAAAAACTTGGCACATAGTATCCTTGGATGAAGGGTATTCAAGTTCGTATGAATAGCCATGGGGAGAAAGTCAAATAAGTGCAAGAAATAGTGTGGGTTCATATAAAAATCGTTTTCCCAAGAACCACTTGGCCAGAAAAGATTAAACTTCTTGGCATAATGAAGAGTTAACTTAAAGTTTGTACAAGTCAAAGCTCCCAGGGTGGGGCCATAGTTGGGAATAAAATTTTCCATGGCAATGAATTAAAGATATTTTAAAAATCAGGAGAAAATCATTTAGAAAATGTAATTTTCAAGAGGAACAGGACCAGGATTAGTCCTTATGATTTGGAAGCATCTTCAGGTCGTGTGATTCAAGTCATAGGAAATCAATGCCCCGGGGAGAGGGTTAGGGCACAATACAAAGTTTTATAAATCAAATTGTTAGGATGGGGCTAGAATTGGGATCAAAGAAAGTAGAAAGAAAATTGGAAAAATCTTCTCCATAATGGGAAGACCATGTTAGTGATGCGTCCCTATGTTGTATGAATTCAGTGAAGTCGTGACCCTATGGGGCGAGGGGTAGGGTTGTAATATGGGGGAATTATTTCGTTAGAATAAAGAGAATAACATTTTTTTTTTAAAATAACAGAAGGGCCAGTGTGACTCAGGTGAGCATATGCCTCTAATTTATTTATGCTTCTTTTCATTAGTTCTTTACATGACATTGATAAGTTATGAATTGTAATGCCAGTTACAATTAATATATGTTTAATCAACAGATCACAAATTCAATTTCTTAAAAGCGTTTTACCATGTACATGTATTTCCAATGGACATTTGCAGATGAGTGAACGTCACTACATTTAGAGACTATTGAGGGATTTTAAGTATGGTGTACTATAAGTGTTTAATTTTTGAGGGGATGGATTATGCTAATCCATATTCTATAGTAATGGAGTAAAAACAAATGGTCTTTGTACACTCATTATTTTTTGAGAACTAAGCTGACTAAGGAGAAAGGAGAGGCTATTAACAGGCAATGTCTGTTGGAGAAAGGAGAGGCTAATCCTATTCAATTATTGATTGAACAAAATATTGTTTAAAAACCGAAAGTAAGTTGGTAACAATATCAAAAACTAATGGTCATTGTGGTTACTTCCAAATGTCACTAAGAACCTGCTCAACCTTCATCTTTCCATTAGTGACACAGTCCTGTTTAATTTCTGTACTTTCGTTGATTTAAGGTGGGTTTTTTTGAGTAAGTCTTGTAAAAGGCATAATAGTAGAATTTCTATTTGCATATATTTTGTCTCCAATTAGAACTTATTCATCAGGAAATGGTAGGTACCTACTACTACTTAGTGGCAAATGTGCATATTGTTGGGCATTATTTTGGTGACCAGGAAACCCACAGCCGATGTAACATCTGCCAAGCATTGTCCACAATTACATGTGCATGAATTGCATGATAATGTTGATGGCCTGAAAAATACATTTCTTGAAGTCTATAAATCTCGACAGGTTTCATCGACGACCACTACTTAATAGGGCAGTTTTAGCATTGGTTTATCATTTCTCCCCATTTGTTGACATTCAATACAAATGAATTGCTGTATGTGTGAAATGGGTTCAAATTCTTAACAGTCGTGACAGTAACATCAAACTGGGAGGATAACATGTGATATGTAGGGTAACATCTGAACCATGTAAGAAAGAGACTGTTTTGTGGACTTCAGCTATGAAATGTATGTTCCTTACCAGGCGAATAAACTGTAAATTCGTATATATACGCGAGGAATAAACGGTAAATTCGTATATATACGCGAGGAATAAACTGTAAATTCCTATATATACGCGAGGAATTTATTATCACGTAAATTGGCAAGAAACATCACTCATGAAATAAAATTACTCGCTTTTAATTTTATATTGCCAAATTATATGCAAAAACTCTCGATCAAAAGAGCACTCGCGAATTTATGTTCTTACAATTTGAAGTCTATGAGTCATTTCGAGATAATAAATACTTGCATAAAATAAGGAATCTACAGTACCACAGACAATGTCTAAAAATGACTGTGCACTTTTTCTCCAATCATTTCATAAAATCTATATTGATTTGCCAAAAACTTTTCATAAAAATCTCTCCCTGGTCAGGCATATTCATAAATACCAATTCAGTAGCAGATGTCAAGATGAGGATCAGGAGGAGGCATCAAAATAGTTAACAAGGCAGGAATAAAGTTTCTCCATAATCTAACTGAATCAGGGGGAGGAATTGTTAATGCAGGAATATATGCTAAAATATTCTTCACCTTTTTCGAACATATCTGTTGTGAAATTGCTGGTGCCTTGTATCCATATAAAATACAGTAAATAATAAAAGCTATGGAATTTAAACATTAAAAACCTTTAAATTTATTTTTGAATGAATAGTCATGTAAAATAGTTTTTTAAAAAAACGTGTGCAGTGCAAGTCAAAAGAAAGGAAAAGGGCAACTGTGAAGAAATAAAAAGATTGTTGATAGAGTAGAATAAAAAGATTGTTGATAGAGTAGAATGAAAAGATTGTTGATAGAGTAGAATGATATGATTGTTGATAGAGTAGAATGATTCCAATGTTATTTATTACAATCGTTTTGATTGGACAAAAATAAAGTAAAACGAGAATTTACATATCAATAAATCCAAAAACGCTGTGTACATACGCGCCTGAAAACAAATAGCATAGTGCGGGGAAACTATTCAATTTTTTGAAATTGATAATACAGGGAGCGAATTGGAATTATAAGAATCAAACATTCTTTTTCAAGAATTTATCGATGGATATATTTTACTCACAAACTTAACATAAAAGTGCTTTGCACTTTTATTCAGTTTTTGAGTAAAATGTCCCGAGTTTACACATCGATAAATTCTTTAAAAAGAATGTTTAATCCTATGATAAAAAGATTGTTGATAGAGTAGAAGTAGTGTCGTCTGTTCTGAACCAGACAGATCTAACTCGACATCCACTGTGAATGAGCCCCGTAGGAACAGAGTGATTCGTAGAAGAAGCAGTTGGTGGATCTGGTTCACGAAAATCATAAGGCATACAACAAAATTATTAAAAAATGAAACTCGAGATGTCTTCTTGTTCTGTTTGTGATAAAATTGCGTAGTTACATGTATGAAAATCAAATAAATCAGATCTGCATACAGGTACATACAGGTATTACAGGTCTAATCATTGAATAAACCTACCAAATACTAAAAAAATGTAATCAATATACGCACAATAAAAAATTGAGACAATATTTTCCCCCCAGTAAAATACACCAATGTTTAAAATATATCTACGCAACAAACAACAAGCATTTAATTTTCTTCTTCATCGAAAACCGAATGTACATGTATCATTCCTTGCAAGAGTGTTAAAGAGGTTTGAAATTATTCAACTGTCACTTTTACTGCTCAACAAAGTGATTTAATATACTTCATAGTCGCTAAATTTATCAAAGTTCACTCTTCCACAAATGTCCAATAGCAAGATTTTTGTCATGATATTCAAAATGACATGAAACAAGATGTCTCGTCCTGAGGATATGGCGAGATTTGGAATGTTTTACTGTTATATCCTGTGTGTGTTAGTCCCCACAGAGAGCTTATTGTTTCTCTTCACTCTGTGTAAGCCCTGACCAGGTTCTGATGGTCTGGTGATTACTGTAACATTCATTCTGTCCACTGTCACTTACATGTTCCCTGGCATCTGAAGAATTTGAAATGAGTAGACAACTGGACTCTCTGAGGCCAGGGTATAGTGTTGTTAAGGTTTTCGTATTCAGCCGATTTCAATGTCCAGGAAATTAATTTGTTATGTCGTAAAAGAGAATTTCATTGCATTAAACAAAATTGAGACCTTTGCTGGTTCCTTGTCATGACTTTGATAGTTTAGTTACAGTCATATGTTGACTTGTATCGTGTTTTAAATGGAATTTGTTTACAGCCAGTACTGGTGTATTTGTGGATTCACTGTACAATTTGTCTCTCGTTTGGTGCAGATAAACAATTCATGTAGTATTGTTACAGTATTTTGTGTGATGCTTTAAAGCCTCGGCAGAGTCTGATCTGGTATTGTCTTTCATTTAAAATAGCACTGATGTTTTAAATTTCCCAGGTCAAATTAGCAACAATAGAAGGGGAGGTCATTTTCTTTTCTTTAATGAAAATTAAGTAATAATTTTTGGTGCATCAATATTATATTGTAGTATTTATTTATTATAATCTGCAGTGATTGTCCTGCATAAAAGTTTTCGTGCTAAAAATTGAATCACAGTACAATGTATGATGTGTACTAAGAAATTCTGGACCTTTCATTTTGTCAATTGGTTCATTTTGATAAGACTAGAAGAAATCATTGTAAATATCATTAAACATTTATCTACCAGGTACATGTATTGTAGCGAGACCAAGCAAAAATTTGAGCTTATCATTGCTTCTAAGCTAATGTTGTTAGTGTGAACAAGCTTATGTGATATCATTTTTTCATATCCCCTTTTCCTTGTTCGATATCGTGTATATTTTGCTTCAAAGTCTACATGTATATTTAATGTTTATGTGTTATTATTGTAGCGAAATTAAACTGGCTGATACAAAAAACAAATAGTGTTTGAAGTTGTTTTTAAGTCACCTGGGTCTACTGAAGCAAATTTCTATTCGTCATATCCCCGAGTCTACTGAAGTAAGTTTTAATTCGTCACATCCCCGAGTCTACTGAAGCAAGTTTTAATTCGTCACATCCCCGAGTCTACTGAAACAAGTTTTAATTCGTCACATCCCCGAGTCTACTGAAGTAAGTTTTAATTCGTCACATCCCTTGGTCTACTGAAGTAAGTTTTAATTCGTCACATCCCTTGGTCTACTGAAGTAAGTTTTAATTCGTCACATCCCTTGGTCTACTGAAGTAACTTTCAATTCGTCCCATCTTTGAGACTATTATTGAACCAGATTTCAATAGTACGAAACAAAATTTCAATCACATCTAAAGGCTATTCTAGGGGGAAAGAGATCAATTAAGGATGACAAGAGATCTATTGGGAGTATGGATGGTGGGCAACAAATAAACACTGAATTCCAATGATCATAAAAAGTTTATAAATGACATTAAATGCTTAATGAATGCTTGTACAAAAATAAATAAAAAGCAAAATGAACGATCTTATACGTAACAAACAGAACCCCATGAATTTTGACAAAACAAGACTTTTGCGATGTACGTAAACATGAAGAGGAGTCGGAATCCTTCACAGATATACTAGAAATAACTGTCTTGTAAAATAAGTGTGAATCAAATAGGGAGTTGGCCCGAAAGTAATTATGACCTGATATCCAGTGATCAGTCATCCAAAAATCACTTTGTTAAACACCACTCTGATTCCATGCACAAGTACTCTGAAACTGAAATAAAAAAATATGCTGGAGTTCCTCATCGACAATATCTTCGTGGTCTTTGGTGATCAGGTCTTCCAACAGTCTGTTGGAATTCCCATGGACACGAATTGTGCTCCTTTGTTAGCTGACTTGTTTTTAGCTTACCTGACCTGAAAGCTCAAGTGAGCTTTTCTGATCGCCTGTTGTCCATCGTCTGTCCGTCTGTAAACTTTTTACATTTTTGACTTTTTTATATTTTCGAGATACATGTAATCACAAAAATGCAAAAATAGGCTGGGGTTATTTAAAAACCTTCTCAAGAACCACTAGGCCAGAAGAGCTGAAATTTACATGAAAGCATTCTGACATAGTGTAGATTCAAGTTTATTAAAATCATGGCCCACGGGTTTGGATAGGGCCACAATAGGGGATCAAAGTTTTACATAAATATATAAAGGAAAAATCTTCTCACAAACTACTGGGCCAGGAAAGTGAAAATTTACATGAAAGCTTTCTGATATAGTGCAGAATCAAGTTTGTTAAAATCATGGCTCCCGGGGGGTAAGATAAGGCGACATTAGGGATCAAAGTTTTATATATGTACAAATGTATAGGGGAAGATCTTGAAAAATCTTCTCAACAACCACTGAGCCAGAAAACCTGCGATTTACATGAAACCTTCCTGACATAGTGCAGATTCAAGTTTGTTAAACACATGACACCTGGGGTTAAGATGGGGCCACAATATGGGGATCAGAGTTTTACATAACTAATAAATAGAAAAAAATCTT
Organism: Ostrea edulis; assembly: GCF_947568905.1. Lineage (NCBI taxonomy): Eukaryota > Metazoa > Mollusca > Bivalvia > Ostreida > Ostreidae > Ostrea > Ostrea edulis. Next base: position 17,326,429 of record NC_079171.1, read on the forward strand.
TAAAAAATTTCTCCTTAAGAACTATTGGGCTAAAGAAGTTTACATTTGTAGAAAAGCTTCCTGACATAGTCTAGATTAAAGTTTGTAAAAATCATGGTCCCCGAGGGTAAGATGGGGCCAAGTAGGGGATCAAAATTTTGCATACAAATATATAGGGAGAATCATTAAGAATCTGTTGAAAAATCACTGGCCAGAAAAGTTTACATGAAAGCTTCATGACATAAGTGCAGATTCAATTTCAAAATCATGGCTCCCTGGGAGTAGGTTGGGCCACAATAGGGATCAAAGTTTTACATGCGACTATATAGGAAAAATCTTTAAATATGAGCCAAGATGACTCAGGTGAGCGATGTGGCCTTGTTATATTCATATGAAGTAGAATTTATTCAAAAACTTCTATGTGAGAAGAAAAAAACTCTTGCTGTAGCCTTCAATTCGACATTTAGATACATCGGCGACGTTTTGTCTATTAACAATGATATATTTCATTCATATGTTGATTCGATATATCACTGTGAGCTCTAAATAAAAGACACCACAGAGTTGTCCACTTCTGCTACATACTTAGATATTTTATTGAAAGTAGACATTAACGGCAAACTGACAACTCAACTGTATGATAAACGGGATGATTTCAGCTTCTCCATCGTCAACTTTACATATTATATATTTATATACATGTAGCAATATCCCATCATCACCTACATAAGGTGTTTATATCTCTAAACTAATTCGATACGCAAGAGCTTGTTCTGTGTATGATTCGTTTTTTAGATCGAGGCAAGCTACTGACAAAGAAATTGATGGTACAGGGGTTTTAATAGTCTCGATTACAGTCAGCATTTCGCAAATTCTATGGTCGTTATAACGATCTAGTTTGCCAATGCAACCTATCACTGGGTCAAATGCTGTCTGACATGTTTCATACCGATTGTTAGACCGTTCATGGTACCGAGTTTGACTACGGATAACTCCGTTTACCTTATCAAGATATAGGGATCGCGGCGAGTCGACAGGGGATGCTTACTCTTAGGCACCTGATCCCACCTCTGGCGTGTCCAGGGGTCCGTGTTTGTCTGGTCCCACCTCTGGCGTGTCCAGGGGTCCGTGTTTGTCTGATTCCACCTCTGGTGTGTCCAGGGGTCCGTGTTTGTCTGATTCCACCTCTGGTGTGTCCAGGGGTCCGTGTTTGTCTGATTCCACCTCTGGTGTGTCCAGGGGTCCGTGTTTGTCTGGTCCCACCTCTGGTGTGTCCAGGGGTTCGTGTTTGTCTGACTCTACGTCTGGTATGTCCAGGGGTTCGTGTTTGTCTGGTCCCACCTCTGGTGTGTCTAGGGGTCCGTGTTTGTCTGATTCCACCTCTGGTGTGTCCAGGGGTCCGTGTTTGTCTGATCCCACCTCTGGTGTGTCCAGGGGTCCGTGTTTGTCTGGTCCCACCTCTGGCGTGTCCAGGGGTCCGTGTTTGTCTGGTCCCACCTCTGGTGTGTCCAGGGATCCGTGTTTGCCCAACTCTCTATTTTGTATTGCTTATAGGTTCGTTATCTTCACCTTTCATATACCATTACAGAATATGCAATATCGTATAGAGCTCAAAATGCGTTGTAAGAGTACACAGGCGCACACACGCACACCTTATATATGTCTCGGTAAACGGTACTAAAAGTAGTTAAGAGCAATAAATTCATTTCCTCAGTCTTATAACGCAAAATGCATAAAATACTGAACACTTCAGTTTTCCCTGTCCAGTATAAACGGAAGCACTTTTAGATTCTGGACAGCACTGCGTCAACCGAAGATGTTTAATTTATGTATAAGTAGGCATTGTAACCGTTTCTTCGCTACGCGCCTGACATTAGAAGTGTAAGTCAAGAGTTTTGTAAATATGACTTTTAAAACAGAGGTTCCGTGTCACGGTAAGTGTTGGTCCAAAACTGCGGCTCAGAGCACCATGCATAGGTCAATGTGGCATTTCACCTACAGCTAGTGACATCTCTACATGTTATGTTACCTACAGCTAGTGACATCTCTACATGTTATGTCACCTACAGCTAGTGACATCTCTACATGTTCTTATGTCACCTACAGCTAGTGACGTCTCTACATGTTATGTCACCTACAGCTAGTGACGTCTCTACATGTTCTTATGTCACCTACAGCTAGTGATGTCTCTACATGTTATGTCACCTACAGCTAGTGACGTCTCTACATGTTATGTTACCTACAGCTAGTGACGTCTCTACATGTTATGTCACCTACAGCTAGTGACGTCTCTACATGTTATGTCACCTACAGCTAATGACGTCTCTACATATTGTTATGTCACCTACAGCTAGTGACGTCTCTACATGTTATGTCACCTACAGCTAGTGACGTCTCTACATGTTATGTCACCTACAGCTAGTGACGTCTCTACATGTTATGTCACCTACAGCTAGTGACGTCTCTACATGTTATGTCTCCTACAGCTAGTGACATCTCTACATGTTCTTATGTCACCTACAGCTAGTCACGTCTCTACATGTTATGTCACCTACAGCTAGTGACGTCTCTACATGTTATGTCACCTACAGCTAGTGACGTCTCTACATGTTATGTCACCTACAGCTAGTGACGTCTCTACATGTTATGTCTCCTACAGCTAGTGACGTCTCTACATGTTCTTATGTCACCTACAGCTAGTGACGTCTCTATATGTTATGTCACCTACAGTTAGTGACGTCTCTACATGTTATGTCACCTACAGCTAGTGACATCTCTACATATTCTTATGTCACCTACAGCTAGTGACGTCTCTACATGTTATGTCACCTACAGCTAGTGACGTCTCTACATGTTATGTCACCTACAGCTAGTGACGTCTCTATATGTAATCTCTCCTACAGCTAGTGATGTCTCTATATGTAATCTCTCCTACAGCTAGTGACGTCTCTACATGTTATGCCACCTACAGCTAGTGACGTCTCTATATGTAATCTCTCCTACAGCTAGTGATGTCTCTATATGTAATCTCTCCTACAGCTAGCGATGTCTCTACATGTTATGTCACTTACAGCTAGTGACGTCTCTACATGTTCTTATGTCACCTACAGCTAGTGACATCTCTACATGTTATCTCACCTACAGCTAGTGACGTCTCTACATGTTATGCCACCTACAGCTAGTGACGTCTCTACATGTTATTATGTCACCTACAGCTAGCGACGTCTCTACATGTTATGTCACCTACAGCTAGTGACATCTCTACATGTTATGTCACCTACAGTGATGTCTCTACATGTTATGTTACCTACAGTGATGTCTCTACATGTTATGTTACCTACAGTGATGTCTCTACATGTTATGTCACCTACAGTGATGTCTCTACATGTTATGTCACCTACAGCTAGCGACGTCTCTACATGTTATGTTACCTACAGTGATGTCTCTACATGTTATGTCACCTACAGTGATGTCTCTACATGATATGTCACCTACAGCTAGTGACATCTCTACATATTATGTCACCTACAGCTAGTGACGTCTCTACATCTTATGTCACTTACAGCTAGTGACGTCTCTACATGTTCTTATGTCACCTACAGCTAGTGACATCTCTACATGTTATGTCACCTACAGCTAGCGACGTCTCTACATGTTATGTCACCTACAGCTAGTGACGTCTCTACATCTTATGTCACCTACAGCTAGTGACATCTCTACATGTTATGTCACCTACAGCTAGTGATGTCTCTACATGTTATGTCACCTACAGTTAGTGACGTCTCTACATGTTATGTTACCTACAGCTAGTGACGTCTCTACATGTTATGTCTCCTACAGCTAGTGACGTCTCTACATGTTCTTATGTCACCTACAGCTAGTGACGTCTCTACATGTTATGTCTCCTACAGCTAGTGACGTCTCTACATGTTCTTATGTCACCTACAGCTAGTGACATCTCTACATGTTATGTCACCTACAACTAGTGATGTCTCTATATGTTATGTCACTTACAGCTAGTGATGTCTCTACATGTTATGTCACCTACAGCTAGTGACGTCTCTACTTGTTATGTCACCTACAGCTAGTGACGTCTCTACATGTTATGTCACCTACAACTAGTGATGTCTCTATATGTTATGTCACCTACAGCTAGTGACATCTCTACATGTTATGTCACCTACAGCTAGTGATGTCTCTACATGTTATGTCACCTACAGCTAGTGATGTCTCTACATGTTATGTCACCTACAGCTAGTGACGTCTCTACATGTTATGTCACCTACAGCTAGTGATGTCTCTACATGTTATGTCTCCTACAGTTAGTGACGTCTCTACATGTTATGTCACCTACAGCTAGTGACATCTCTACATATTCTTATGTCACCTACAGCTAGCGACGTCTCTATATGTTATGTCACCTACAGTTAGTGACGTCTCTACATGTTATGTTACCTACAGCTAGTGACGTCTCTACATGTTATGTCTCCTACAGCTAGTGACGTCTCTACATGTTCTTATGTCACCTACAGCTAGTGACGTCTCTACATGTTATGTCTCCTACAGCTAGTGACGTCTCTACATGTTATGTCACCTACAGCTAGTGACGTCTCTACATGTTATGTCACCTACAGCTAGTGACATCTCTACATGTTATGTCACCTACAGCTAGTGACATCTCTACATGTTATGTCACCTACAGCTAGCGATGTCTCTACATGTTATGTCACCTACAGCTAGTGACGTCTCTACATGTTATGTCTCCTACAGCTAGTGACGTCTCTACATGTTCTTATGTCACCTACAGCTAGTGACATCTCTACATGTTATGTCACCTACAGCTAGTGACGTCTCTACATGTTATGTCTCCTACAGCTAGTGACGTCTCTACATGTTCTTATGTCACCTACAGCTAGTGACGTCTCTACATGTTATGTCTCCTACAGCTAGTGACGTCTCTACATGTTCTTATGTCACCTACAGCTAGTGACATCTCTACATGTTATGTCACCTACAGCTAGTGACATCTCTACATGTTATGTTACCTACAGCTAGTGACATCTCTACATGTTATGTCTCCTACAGCTAGTGACGTCTCTACATGTTCTTATGTCACCTACAGCTAGTGACGTCTCTACATGTTATGTCTCCTACAGCTAGTGACGTCTCTACATGTTATGTCTCCTACAGCTAGCGATGTCTCTACATGTTATGTCACTTACAGCTAGTGATGTCTCTACATGTTATGTCACTTACAGCTAGTGATGTCTCTACATGTTATGTCACCTACAGCTAGCGATGTCTCTACATGTTATGTCACTTACAGCTAGTGATGTCTCTACATGTTATGTCACCTACAGCTAGTGATGTCTCTACATGTTATGTCACCTACAGCTAGTGATGTCTCTACATGTTATGTCACCTACAGCTAGCGATGTCTCTACATGTTATGTCACTTACAGCTAGTGATGTCTCTACATGTTATGTCACTTACAGCTAGTGATGTCTCTACATGTTATGTCACCTACAGCTAGTGACATCTCTACATGTTATCTCACCTACAGCTAGTGACGTCTCTACATGTTATGTCACCTACAGCTAATGACATCTCTACATATTGTTATGTCACCTACAGCTAGTGACGTCTCTACATGTTATCTCACCTACAGCTAGTGACGTCTCTACATGTTATGTCACCTACAGCTAGTGACGTCTCTACATGTTATGTCACCTACAGCTAGTGATGTCTCTATATGTAATCTCTCCTACAGCTAGTGATGTCTCTATATGTAATCTCTCCTACAGCTAGTGATGTCTCTATATGTTATGTCACATACAGCTAGTGATGTCTCTATATGTAATCTCTCCTACAGCTAGTGATGTCTCTATATGTAATCTCTCCTACAGCTAGTGATGTCTCTATATGTAATCTCTCCTACAGCTAGCGATGTCTCTACATGTTATGTCACTTACAGCTAGTGACGTCTCTACATGTTATGTCACCTACAGCTAGTGACATCTCTACATGTTCTTATGTCACCTACAGCTAGTGATGTCTCTACATGTTATGTTACCTACAGTGATGTCTCTACATGTTATGTTACCTACAGTGATGTCTCTACATGTTCTTATCTCACCTACAGCTAGTGACGTCTCTACATGTTATGTCACCTACAGCTAGTGACGTCTCTACATGTTATGTCACTTACAGCTAGTGATGTCTCTATATGTTATGTCACCTACAGCTAGTGATGTCTCTACATGTTATGTCACCTACAGCTAGTGACGTCTCTACATCTTATGTCACCTACAGCTAGTGACATCTCTACATGTTATGTCACCTACAGCTAGTGACGTCTCTATATGTTATGTCACCTACAGCTAATGACGTCTCTACATGTTATGTCACCTACAGCTAGTGACGTCTCTATATGTTATGTCACCTACAGCTAGTGACATCTCTACATGTTCTTATGTCACCTACAGCTAATGACGTCTCTACATGTTATGTCACCTACAGCTAGTGACGTCTCTACATGTTATGTCACCTACAGCTAGTGACGTCTCTACATGTTATGTCACCTACAGCTAGTGATGTCTCTATATGTTATGTCACCTACAGCTAGTGACGTCTCTACATGTTATGTCACCTACAGCTAGTGACATCTCTACATATTCTTATGTCACCTACAGCTAGTGACATCTCTACATGTTATGTCACCTACAACTAGTGATGTCTCTATATGTTATGTCACCTACAGTGATGTCTCTACATGTTCTTATGTCACCTACAGCTAGTGACGTCTCTACATGTTATGTCACCTACAGCTAGTGACGTCTCTACATGTTATGTCACCTACAACTAGTGATGTCTCTATATGTTATGTCACCTACAGTGATGTCTCTACATGTTCTTATGTCACCTACAGCTAGTGACGTCTCTACATGTTATGTCACCTACAGCTAGTGACGTCTCTACATGTTATGTCACCTACAGTGATGTCTCTACATGTTCTTATGTCACCTACAGCTAGTGATGTCTCTACATGTTATGTCACCTACAGCTAGTGACGTCTCTACATGTTCTTATGTCACCTACAGCTAGTGATGTCTCTACATGTTATGTCACCTACAGCTAGTGACATCTCTACATGTTATGTCACCTACAGCTAATGACATCTCTACATATTGTTATGTCACCTACAGCTAGTGATGTCTCTACATGTTATGTCACCTACAGCTAGTGACGTCTCTACATGTTATGTCACCTACAGCTAGTGACATCTCTACATATTCTTATGTCACCTACAGCTAGTGACGTCTCTACATGTTATGTCACCTACAGCTAGTGATGTCTCTATATGTAATCTCTCCTACAGCTAGTGATGTCTCTATATGTAATCTCTCCTACAGCTAGTGATGTCTCTATATGTAATCTCTCCTACAGCTAGCGATGTCTCTACATGTTATGTCACTTACAGCTAGTGACGTCTCTACATGTTATGTCACCTACAGCTAGTGACATCTCTACATGTTCTTATGTCACCTACAGCTAGTGATGTCTCTACATGTTATGTTACCTACAGTGATGTCTCTACATGTTATGTTACCTACAGTGATGTCTCTACATGTTCTTATCTCACCTACAGCTAGTGACGTCTCTACATGTTATGTCACCTACAGCTAGTGACGTCTCTACATGTTATGTCACCTACAGCTAGCGACGTCTCTACATGTTATCTCACCTACAGCTAGCGACGTCTCTACATGTTTTGTCACCTACAGCTAGTGACGTCTCTACATGTTATGTCACATACAGCTAGCGACGTCTCTACATGTTATGTCACATACAGCTAGTGACGTCTCTACATGTTATGTCACCTACAGCTAGTGACGTCTCTACATGTTATGTCACCTACAGCTAGTGACGTCTCTACATGTTATGTCACCTACAGCTAGTGACATCTCTACATGTTATGTCACCTACAGCTAGTGACGTCTCTACATGTTATGTCTCCTACAGCTAGTGACGTCTCTACATGTTATGTCACTTACAGCTAGTGACGTCTCTACATGTTATGTCACCTACAGCTAGTGACGTCTCTACATGTTTTGTCACCTACAGCTAGTGACGTCTCTACATGTTATGTCACCTACAGCTAGTGACATCTCTACATGTTATGTCTCCTACAGCTAGTGACATCTCTACATGTTATGTTACCTACAGCTAGTGACGTCTCTACATGTTATGTCTCCTACAGCTAGTGACGTCTCTACATGTTCTTATGTCACCTACAGCTAGTGACGTCTCTACATGTTATGTCTCCTACAGCTAGTGACGTCTCTACATGTTCTTATGTCACCTACAGCTAGTGATGTCTCTACATGTTATGTCACCTACAGCTAGTGACATCTCTACATGTTCTTATGTCACCTACAGCTAGTGACATCTCTACATGTTATGTCTCCTACAGCTAGTGACATCTCTACATGTTCTTATGTCACCTACAGCTAGTGACGTCTCTACATGTTATGTCACCTACAGCTAGTGACGTCTCTACATGTTATGTCACCTACAGCTAGTGACGTCTCTACATGTTATCTCACCTACAGCTAGTGACGTCTCTACATGTTCTTATGTCACCTACAGTTAGTGACATCTCTACATGTTATGTCACCTACAGCTAGTGACGTCTCTACATGTTCTTATGTCACCTACAGCTAGTGACATCTCTACATGTTCTTATGTCACCTACAGCTAGTGACATCTCTACATGTTATGTCACCTACAGCTAGTGACGTCTCTATATGTTATGTCACCTACAGCTAGTGACGTCTCTACATGTTATGTCACCTACAGCTAGTGACGTCTCTACATGTTATGTCTCCTACAGCTAGTGACATCTCTACATGTTATGTCACCTACAGCTAGTGACGTCTCTACATGTTATGTCACCTACAGCTAGTGACGTCTCTACATGTTATGTCACCTACAGCTAGTGACATCTCTACATGTTATGTCACCTACAGCTAGTGACGTCTCTACATGTTATGTCTCCTACAGCTAGTGACATCTCTACATGTTATGTCTCCTACAGCTAGCGATGTCTCTACATGTTATGTCACTTACAGCTAGTGACGTCTCTACATGTTATGTCTCCTACAGCTAGTGACGTCTCTACATATTCTTATGTCACCTACAGCTAGCGACGTCTCTATATGTTATGTCACCTACAGTTAGTGACGTCTCTACATGTTATGTCACCTACAGCTAGTGATGTCTCTACATGTTATGTCTCCTACAGCTAGTGACGTCTCTACATGTTATGTCACCTACAGCTAGTGACGTCTCTACATGTTCTTATGTCACCTACAGCTAGTGACGTCTCTACATATTCTTATGTCACCTACAGCTAGTGACGTCTCTACATGTTATGTCACCTACAGCTAGTGACGTCTCTACATGTTATGTCTCCTACAGCTAGTGACGTCTCTACATGTTCTTATGTCACCTACAGCTAGTGACGTCTCTACATGTTATGTCACCTACAGCTAGTGACGTCTCTACATGTTATGTCTCCTACAGCTAGTGACGTCTCTACATGTTCTTATGTCACCTACAGCTAGCGACGTCTCTACATGTTATGTCTCCTACAGCTAGCGATGTCTCTACATGTTATGTCACCTACAGCTAGTGACATCTCTACATGATATGTCACCTACAGCTAGTGACATCTCTACATGTTATCTCACCTACAGCTAGTGACATCTCTACATGTTATGTCACCTACAGCTAGTGACATCTCTACATGTTATGTCACCTACAGCTAGTGACGTCTCTATATGTTATCTCACCTACAGCTAGTGACGTCTCTACATGTTATGTCACCTACAGCTAGTGACGTCTCTATATGTTATCTCACCTACAGCTAGTGACGTCTCTACATGTTATTATGTTCCATAACACAACATAACAAGAGTACCGCAAACGGTACATAATACACCCGTGAAATGCTTACATAGGGTGTTTTTCTTGTGCTATAATTTGTATAACTTTGCTTCAGGTAGTATCAGCCATCATGAGGCTGTGAGAAACTTTCATATGAACAAAGGGTCTTAGCTTAAAAATCGAGATTTCCTCAAAATGGACCAAGTTCAACAACCTGTAATTTTTTTTCAAAAATGGAAGAAAATCAAAATTCTTCCCCAGATGCACATCTTCAATATCCATACAAATACTCCACAAAATATGAAGGTCCTCACTTGAAAACTGTGGGAGGAGTTGGGCGGACAAACTATGTACCCTCCGTAGAATATTAATTTCCAAATAGACTAAGTTCAACAACCTGTAAATTTCTCAAAAAATTGTAGAAAATCAAAATCCATCCCACGTGGACATCTTCAATACCCATACAAACACTCCACAAAATATGAAGGTCCTCACTTGAAAACTGGGAGGAGTAGGACGGACAAATTATGTACCCTCCATAGAATATTAATTTCCAAATAGACTAAGTTCAACAACCTGTAATTTTCTCAAAAATTGTAGAAAATCAAAATCCATCCCACATGCACATCTTCAATACCTATACAAACACTCCACAAAATAAGAAGGCTCTCACTTGAAAACTGGGAGGAGTAGGGCGGACAAATTATTTACCCTCGGATAATAATTATTTCCAAATAAAGGGGCAAAACTCCTGGAGAAAAGGTCGAAATGGATCAAAATTGCAGTATGATCTAGAGTGACCCACAAAGAAACTACACAGCAAGTTTCAGCATGATATGTGAAAGGGAAATGAAATTATAAAGAGAAAACCCCGAACGGACGGACAGACAGACTGACGGACGGACGGACGGACGGACGTACATACATCGCTGTACCATAATAAAGACGGGCGTATAAAAAATAAACCGGTCAAACCGCCATGAGCCAGATAAATCGATGTCGGACAACAAAATTTATGAAGCTTTCTACTCCACTACCCTATATAATATTTGGAATTTTGATTTTATCCGACATCGATCGTTTGTTCTCGTCGTCTGTTGTCTTAGATTTTAATGTTAATTGATTTATTTGATTAATTTATCTAATTGATAAGTTTACATGATAGTTTTAATCTTTCAATTAATTTTGATTTATAGTTTTGTGAAAATTGCATAAGTCATTCTATATAAAAAGCATGTAAAACGTTCTTGTTTGTCCCGAGAAAGGGATAGGTTGTCCTTAAGATTGATCTAGTTGGTCATTTTAGTGCTTTATATATTTTTTTTATTTGACCCTGTATACGTGTGTTGTTGGAATTTAGTGGTGTATATATATATATATATATATTTATATATATATATATTTAAAAGATATGAAAAGAAAACACAGAAATCCTCCGTAAAGCTTTAGCGCTTTCATTACATCTTCAGAAGCTTCTGAAGATGTAATGAAAGCGCTAAAGCTTTACGGAGGATTTCTGTGTTTTCTTTTCATATCTTTTAAATATTAGTATCCGATTACTGAGACTCTATTTCAATTTTGGATATATATATATATATATATATATATATATATATATACACACATTTAAAAGTAAATAAATCTCCTGTTTTTAGATATGGACAGTGCCACAACGGGGATCCATACATTTGGAAACTGTAGCTTTTTCTTCATCAGATGAGGAGAAATTAATTGAAAAAAAAAGACAGGTTATTTGGAAATCAATTTGCTCAATGCATAAGATCTCATTGGAGGCGATATCTAGACGATTGTTTTATTTTTTGGTCAAGATGGTATGAAGACTTTTAAAAAAGACTTTCATGATGTGTTAAATAATTTACACCCCTCAATTAAATTTACGGTGGAAACAAGTATGAAATTCCATATACGACAGCCAACTGTCAACTGCTAACTGCCAACTGCTTATTGCTTACTGTGTTCTCACTTCTGCGCATGTGTGGAAAAAAAACCTATAAAAGCAGCGGTATGGAAAATTTCAGCCATTCGAACCGATCACAATGCCGTGGTTCAAGGTTTGGACAAATGACCGAATGAAAAAACAACAACACAGTAGCTGGAAACAGCATAGAAGATTTAATTAAGAAAGGTATAAAAAGGAATTTCATATAATTTTATACATAAGTGCATTTATCAATATAATGAGACTGTAATTATGCCCACTGTCAGCGTGATATATCTATATAGTGCAACAGAACCTGTTGTAATGGTCAAATCCATACCTATCACAGAACTCCGGAATTCTAGAAGATCAGGAACCCAGGATGAAATTAAAAAAACAAACCGAAATCCATTGTCGTAACTCACAATCCCCGTAATATAAATATGTACTCTTCTGTGAAACGTTGCTTCCCAATTTTACAACAATCCGAAAATCTAAAGGACCTTTCTGAACCAAAGAACATTGTCTACAGCCGACGTCAACCTCCAAACCTTAAAAAATCACTAACGAAAGCCAGATTTTCATTTGATGAAGAAAAACAGGAGATTCATTTACTTTTAAATGTGGCAAAACGTTCACTATACATACTAATATGTCGTGCAAATCCAGAAATTTAATATATTGAATGATTTGTACTTCCTGCGGAGAAAACTATATAGGACAGACCGGTGTTGTATAGTAGCCTCTGCCCCATAGTAGACCCCCCCCCCCCCCCCGGAAAAATGGCTATATAGTAGCCTTTCCCCATCGGGGAAACACTACTATATAATTGTAGATCTTAGGATTACCCCCCTCACGTTTTTGGTTTTGATTTTAGAAAGCAGACTATGGAAAGGCAGTCGGGCTTTGTACAAAAATTATTGATATTGCATAGATCTGAGTATCGAAAACTTTATGTGGCCGATAGTACATGTACATGTATTTTCATAGAGACAAATTCTAGAGATATGCTTTACGGTATTACTGAGAAAGTATAAAACATACGAAATCATATTTCAAAAAAATCAAATTCATCCCATAGTACACATATATTTAAGCAAACACACCCAGAGAGAGAGAGAGAGAGAGAGAGAGAGAGAGAGAGAGAGAGACTTTTTAAAAGTCGTCACTTCATTTCTACTATTTCGCTATTATATCTCTACCTGTAGAATGGCGTAGCCTTTCATTTAAATAACCATGCATTCCCTTTACCCCAGGTAGCTTTGTACCAAGTTTGGTTGAAGTTGAGTTGTGTTAGCGCGTTGCTTGTTGGCGTGACGGCGTGTTGTCACTCACAAGTCAAGGGTCATTGATTTGTTACCTCGCACTAACCCTTGACATCGGTCGATATATAAAAGTTCGGCTCATCAGACCATTACACAATCCACTATAAATAAAACATCCAATGAAATCACCGCATCTTGTTATGGTGTATATGGATATAAATGACGCGATTTCATACTGCTGTATTGATAAACACGCGCTATTGTAATATTTACACCACTAATTACGTTTCTTGATAGTGAATCAAGTTTGGAAACCTTTTTGCTTAAGACAATATTGCTTAAACGATTGAATTAGCCATAACTGTAGGTATCAATACACGTGTTTTTATTTGAATCTCTCGCTTCGTGTTGTTATGAATAGAACCGCATTCTCATTGGTTCCCACTCTTTTGTGAAACAATCAGAACAAGCCCAATTTTTTGATAGTCACTGATGTCAAGGGTTAGTGCAAGGTAACGAATCAATAACCCTGACTTGTGAATATGACTAACGTGTTGTTATGCTTTTTCAAATGGCCATATCAGGCCACCATGCATCACAGGCACCTGAAGTATGGATATTACTACCCCCCCCCCTTAATTTATTAAATTTTTTTTTGGTGGCAATAATTTCTCTGGGAATGACTGGGAATTCACACATTTCAGAGAAATGACCTCCTTTTTGGCTGCTAGTGGAAGAGAATGAAGCCCTGTCCGATCAATGCACGCAAGATTGTGTCAAATAAAAGATGAGATGGGTTTTGAGTTGAAGAGACTTGCAGTATGACATTAGTCTAGTCAATCTAGCAAATCACCTCAAAGTAATTGCAACAGAAACAAACTCGACGGAATTTAATAAACAAAAGCGTGATTAACAACTTATAAAAAATCGGACAAAATCGGACTATGGGAAATATTTAAAATTTAGACTTAAATATTTTAGTAAACCATCGATATTTTGTGGTGTTTACGGCACGCCGTACACGTAAAGGGGAGTAACTTAACTGTGACAGTCATCGGAATAAAGTTATACACAACGATCTAAAGTGCATGTAATAAAAAACGCGATTAAACAGCTTAACAGTTGTATTAAAAAGGTGATTTTAAGACCTTCTATATACATACAATATTGCTCAGCATCTCATATTCTTTGCCGACTTCCATTCCCGGGGAACTTTCGCGAATAAAGCTTCAAAATATTTTGTTTGACCCTCTACTGAATTAATTTTAATTATAAAACACAATATTTACTTTAGAAGTTATGAATAATCAATTATAAATGAAATCTTAAAGAATTAGTGTCAATTTACAAGGGAGAATTACGGTTGTTAAAAACGAAAGTATGGAAAGCCATTCGGGTTAAAAGTTTCAGTTATTTTGTATCTTCATCATTTGAGCAAGCGTTTTGTATTAAAAACTTTTATAAAACTAAGTAAGTAAAGTATTTTTGCTTTTCTTTTTCAAATTCAGGTTTGGGGAGTCATTCATGGGTAATAATAATGATAATAAAACATTGATAATATAAATAATAAAAATCAATGTAAGTAAACACTTGCGCATAGTATCATGATTTGATGTAAAATCGAGTAGTTACTCTTTTTAATTAGTCTTGGGCTCACGACCTGCGGAACCATATCTCCTAGCAGCATGCGAACAGCGCGCTAGACCGCCCGGCCATCTATTCAAGACAACACTTGTTTTCGATGACGATGGAATTCTCGCCACGCTGGCACACGATACAATTATTTATCGTAAATTTTAGAGGATCATACAAAATGCATTTTGTGTTTGAAATGTCTGTATATAAAGCACAGAAATAGCAACGAACTCTGAAATAAACATAGCTGCCCTAAGGGACAAAATCAATGTCGGATGAAAATTTAAATTCAATTAGTTAGGGGGAGGGGAATAAAAACTCCCGCAAGTTTCTGTCATCCGACATCGATTACACTTTAGTGGAAAAAGGAAAAAGACAAGCGACTGTTGAATACCACATAATATTTAAAACATATTAATGAACATTTAATAGATTTAATATACACTTTCATTTGTGAATAAACAGTAGAAAAGGTATACAGAGTGTTATTTATAATCGTAGGTTTCTTTTCTTGTTATTCGATTAGTTTCAACATTTGTCATATTAAGTTTTTAAAAAGGGGGGGGGGGGGTTCTTGGTGAAAACTATGTGAACTTAGTTTTTTGTGAGACATTGAATTTTTGATCTTGCCCCTAATATAAGTGAAGAATATCGTTAAAACCAGACGTCTTTTTAGGAAACGAAGTTTGTCAATCCTTTCCCTTTCTACATGCATTCACAGGATGCGACACAACGTCAAGAATGTTCGGCATCGAAACAAGTCCTGTATAGTCAAAATGTAGACAAATCGCGAAAAAATTCTGTATATGATTAGATTTTAAATGGAGGCAGGCTACTGACAAACAAGTTGATGGTGAAGGGGTTTCAACTGTTTCGTTTAAAGTCAGCATTTCGCGAATTATATGGTCGTTATAACAATCTACTTTGCCAATACAACCTATCATTGGGTCAAATCTGTCTGACTTGTTTCATATGTTTTTGGCACAATGATATTGAATAAGGGTAACTCCGTTTGCATTAATAAGATATAGAGCTCACGGCGGGTGTAACCGGTCAACAGGGGGTGCTTACTCCTTATAGCCCATACACATCTGATCCCACTTCTGGTATATCCAGGGGTCCGTGTTTGCCCACCTCTCTATTTTGTATTGCTTATAGGAGTTACGAGATGGATCACTGTTCGTTAGCTTCACCTTCCTATATGAGGATTTCATAGAGAAAAAGATATATTCTGGTGTCGATGTCATATCGACTTTGTACGATGGAATACCGTAGAGACACTTATAGGAGATTTGCTATGTGAAGAATTGTCTAACACAATATCATTTTTATAAGTTCAGTCATTGCCACCAACTACTAACTACAGCTGCAGAAAAGGAGCACTGCAAGAATTTTTTAAGTCATAGAGTGGACTAAAGAAATGATTAATTTGGATCCTTCGAATTGGGGCTTATCACTGCTTTCAGCAATTCTTGTATCCGTTTAAACTAAATTACAAGTCGCGCCAGATAAACTTTTGAACGTTTTTCGCTGTAAATGCAAGGCAAATCGTGACACTAGCCGTTGTACTTGTAAAAACATGGACTGAACTGTACTGCAATTACTCAAATGATCACTTATATACACGATGCTGCGTGCCTGATTCATTTTGCTTTTAATTCTATGTGTCCATTGTTTTTAAAACAGATTACTCCTGAAATTATCGGTATTAATTGCACAATAATTTGGATAGAACTAAGCATCAAATACTGCTATAACCTCCCCCCCCCCTCCTCTTTCCCAAACTCTAAACCTTGACGAAGTGCACGTATTAAAGATTTCTTTATAAAATCGAAGAAACTGAACCTTGTTTCGTCATTTATGTAGTACAAACTGTTAAAACTCAGCTTAATAAAGAATTTGGTAACGTAAGCTTTACTATACACTGTTTGTTTTAAAATATTACATATGTATTTATGTGAAACATAGGACCGGAATGGTAAGCGCGCCTCCAACTTCCGATGTAAGGGGAGTAACTGCAAAAATGTAGGTAATCTTTTACAGACCATTTTTGAAGGGGCACTTGTTTTGTGTTAACAGTTTATTTTAATGTATAAATCTTCATGTGGTAACTCATGTATGCCTAATGGACAGGAAAAAGTATTTTCTTCCAAAATCCAGTTTTTAACGATTTTTGTTGGGAAATGAAGATTTCAGCCCAAAATTCGGCAAGGGAAAATAAATTTTGGTGCAGAAAAGTTTAGTTGTGCATTTGGACGTTTTATTCTTAAATTTATAAGATCAATGTCATCTCTTCTATAAAACGGTCATTTCCTATCATTTCCAGTTTTTCACTATTTTTGTTTTAGAAAAAGGTAGGTTTTCCTACCTAAAATGGTATTTTTTATATATATTGCCAATAATCTATATATCTTACTTGTTGAGCAGTTTTTAAAATAAATCCTAACTTCAATATTTTATTGGTAGACTCAAATGTATGACAAAATGTGGGTTTTCTTCTTAAAATTTCAATCTTTAACAATTATATTCAAAAAAGCAAGATTTTACCCAAAAATTACAGTCAAGGAAAGAATATATTCTGCTGTAAAAAAAAAAATTAATCGAACATTTCCAGGTTGAAATTTGAGATATGAAACTTATTTTTACTGTATGTTACATAAAATGGACATTTTCTTCAATTTCCAGTTTTTAGCGATTTTCATGAAAAAACACATCCTTTTACCCCAAAATTCCAATTTTCCCATGGAAATACAAAAGCCGATTTTTAATATGTTGTTTGCATGTGTTTTCTTGCACGAATA
Source organism: Ostrea edulis (assembly GCF_947568905.1). Lineage (NCBI taxonomy): Eukaryota > Metazoa > Mollusca > Bivalvia > Ostreida > Ostreidae > Ostrea > Ostrea edulis. The sequence continues at coordinate 17,343,997 of NC_079171.1, forward strand.
ATCAAAATTTCATTTCTGTTGCAATTAGTTTGAGGCTTTGCTCATTTTTGAGCTAGATTGACTAGACTACATCTCCCTGACCTGCCGCTCGCCAAAATTCCTTGGATAACACTGTAATTACTTGGAAAATGTGCCCCGAAATGGGAACCCCCTGTTTGTTTACAAATTTTTGTTTCATACCTTGTGTATTTTATTATACCGATAGAAGGCCAATCTCTAAAGCTTACAAAAAGCATGAAACGATTACATGAATCGAAAGAGGGATGAGATAGACTGGGAATTCACACATTTCAGAGAAATTATTGCCACCAAAAAAAAATTATCAAAAAAAAAAAAACGGGAGGGGGGGGGGGGGTTAGTAATATCCATACTTCAGGTGCCTGTGCATGCATATGTACCTTTGTCTTTTGCATTAAATTATAAGGAATTACTTTAATTCTGGGGCATATTATACATGTACGAGTAGAACCTGGTTTGGGTTAGTTTACGCTTTTTTTATAATTTGTGGATTATAGAAAAAGTAAGCTGACCCAAACCAGGTTATACTCGTATAATATGCCCCAAAATTAAAGTAATTCCTTAAATCGAATAAAACCTCTGGTACCAGGACCGAAGAGGGAATTTTAGTCACGGGACCCAGACCGGGATTTTGTCACTACCCATTTTATCAATCTGTGGATAGAACACAAAATGGAAGAAAAGTGAGCAAGCTCACATATCCCACGCTCCAACATTGCTTAACAATGCCTCACATATTAATGAATAGTTGAATAGTAATGCTATACTGCAAGAACAAGACAGACGGGCTCAAAATGTTAAGTTCAAAAGGGACTTATTGAATAAGAACTTCCTGGAATTATGTACATATATTTAACTCTAGCTGTTATTGCTCATGAAATGTGTGTGAATTATATTTGATATAAGATATTGCCATTATTTGAATATTTCCTTCCCAATGATATATATATATAGAATAATATCACACTCTAATGTTGATCTCGGACCTGGGATTGGCCCCGAGAGGCAATCCCAGGTCCGAGATCAACATTAGAGTGTGATATTGTTTATATCATATACCTAAAACACAACAAGTTGATAAACATTTTTTAAAAAAATTGGGGTGGGGTGGGGTGGGGGGTGGGGGTGGGTATTGACCCTAACATAAATACATGGTATACTATACAACGATATTTGACTATTTTATTCCTTCAGTGAGTTTACTTTAATGGTTATGTTTCCAGTACTATTGGCATTGTGAAACATGCTAAAGTCTGGGTTTTGTAGCTTTATTCCACTGCTGGTCACAATAATTGGATGATTAATCATGGACATCCCCTCATGTGGTCTAGAATCTGGACGTTTCAATTAACTGAACTGCTTGGCTGAGAAACTCGTCATATCTATCGCTGTGCTGTTCATGTACATGTATATACTATTAAGCAGCTCCTAGGGGCTTGCTAATGAATACTAAAATTGGAAATAAGTGAATTATTTTTATTTCTTTTTTCGGATTTACCAAACTCGTCCGTTTTCATTATTTCATATAATTTGTAAGAGTTGTAGAACTTTGTTTACGTGGCGTCATCGTATGAACGGGAATGTTTACAGATCTGATGCTGCTATTTATTTGCTTAGGGAATGTTACCTTATACTGAAGTAAGTTTTTTTTTACCGTTTCCCATCTGTTTAGCATCTATAAGTCGTTGAAAAACGTCGGAAGATATTGGTTCTGCTTTTCTCGTTTTATTGCTAAGTCTTCGGGATTTTAGATTTCAGAAATCGTTTTAAAGCAGTTTTCTACATCAAAATTACCGTATATTAACATTTTGATCTCCATTAGGACCGGGAATTTTTAAAAATGCTTTAGTATCACCCTCCATAATCCTCCTACTGTTTTCTGTCGCCTAGAACGTTGATTGTTTTTAAATGAAGTTAAACGTGTTATTGTTCTAAATAAACAATTGTTACTTGGGTTACCCCCCTTTGCTTAGATACTCGCTACAATTTAGCGCTGTTTTTGAAAACGTTATTTAATTTTTCTGCTTAAATTAAATTTTGTCGTGAAAGAAAGTATTATATTTGAAAAAAAAATTGTGTCTAACATAATTTTTTCATGTAGTTATGTTAGATTTCAAAAGATTAAAGAAGAAATAGCCATTTGAAATTTGAGGGCGAGACAGCCCCTTGATAACGGGCCGAGACAGAGATATCTCGGCCCTTAGGGCGAGACAGCCCTACCTACTTGCAGCTGTCTCACTCTAGCCAAGATAGGTGTATCAGGGCTGATACACTACTAGGTATATGATATAAAACTTTAATTCGCAAATGATATTTTTGTTGTTGCGCGTATCAGAGCAACACCAGTATCGTGCACCATGCTGATTCCAGATATAGATGCGGGACTGTAGCTGCTATATTGTTTTCTCTCCATAATTTTAACAACCATAGATATATCAACATAAGAAAAAATCTTACTTTACATTTATTGCTTTGCCTCGGACTAGAAATGACGCTCTGTTATTGGATAAAACGCATCACGTGACTGTCATCTAATATTACTTTTGTTACTGTTTACGAAAATTTGTCGGCTTTTGAATTGTTTTGTCGAGGACCAATAACTTAAAGATTAACATGTAAAAAGACATTCTGGCCGCCATGTTGCCGTCTAACTGTGCTACTCGTCGTCTACAGAGGCGGCAATCACGTGACGCGCTTTAGTCAATAACAGAACATTATTCTAGATAGTCCGAGGCAAAAATATTTCTTTAGGCGGCGAGTAGCAAAAGTTAGATGGCAATATGGCGTCCAGAACATCTTTTTATCAAAGATATTCGTTCTGGTTTGCTCAAGTTACCTGGTCTTCCCGTTGACAATAAATTTGGACATGGGTTTTATTATTTCAATTATCACATCCGAGATCTGTTTTTCAACATGTTCGAATATATATGTTTCTCCTAATTATGACAAATTAGAAAGAGTAGTTAATTTCTTTCAACCTTTATTATCCCATATAAACACACTCCAAGATCTGGAAATAAAAAGACAACTATTAGTTTCCAGAATATTTAAATTAAAAAACAACATATGTATATAACAATACGAAAGAAACAATTTACCTTAGAACTTGAATAATCTTTAATAGCTATGTTTGTATTTCTTTTTGTAGTATTTTTTGGCGAATGGTTTCCGCCATCGGTAATGGCCATTTTTGTCTCCATTACCATCGTCTCCATTACCATTGTCACCATTACCGTCATCACCATTGCCATTGTCGTCGCCACCATTCTTGCCGTAGTAATAGTATTTGCTGGGGTAATATGATTTGGTTGGATTCCTGTATTTATATGACTTGTATGGGTAATACAAAGAGTCCTTTCCGTTATCTCCATTCCCATCATCGCCGTTTCCATTGTCACCATTTCCATCATCACCATTACCATTTTTGCCGTTGTTGTCTCCATTTTTTCCTCCATAATAATATTTGCTGGGGTACCATGATTTGTACTTATATGTCTTGTACGGCTTGTATGGTTTGTATGGATAATACCAAGAGTCCTTTCCTTTATCTCCATTTCCATCATCCCCGTTTCCATTGTCACCATTTCCATCATCACCATTACCATTTTTGCCGTTGTCATCTCCATTCTTTCCATAGTAATATTTGCTGGGGTACCATGATTTGTACTTATATGCCTTGTACGGCTTGTATGGTTTGTATGGTTGATACCAAGAGTCCTTTCCGTTATCTCCATTTCCATCATCGCCGTTTCCATTGTCACCATTTCCATCATCACCATTACCATTTTTGCCGTTGTCATCTCCATTCTTTCCATAATAATATTTGCTGGGGTACCATGATTTGTATTTATATGCCTTGTACGGCTTGTATGGTTTGTATGGTTGATACCAAGAGTCCTTTCCATTATCTCCATTTCCATCATCGCCGTTTCCATTGTCACCATTTCCATCATCACCATTACCATTTTTGCCGTTGTCGTCTCCATTTCCTCCATAATAATATTTGCTGGGGTACCATGATTTGTACTTATATGCCTTGTACGACTTGTATGGTTTGTATGGTTGATACCAAGAGTCCTTTCCATTATCTCCATTTCCATCATCACCGTTTCCATTGTCACCATTTCCATCATCACCATTACCATTTTTGCCGTTGTCGTCTCCATTTCCTCCATAATAATATTTGCTGGAGTACCATGATTTGTATTTATATGGCTTGTATGGTTTGTATGGGTAATACCAAGAGTCCTTTCCGTTATCTCCATTTCCATCATCCCCGTTTCCATTGTCACCATTTCCATCATCACCATTACCATTTTTGCCGTTGTCATCTCCATTCTTTCCATAGTAATATTTGCTGGGGTACCATGATTTGTACTTATATGCCTTGTACGGCTTGTATGGTTTGTATGGTTGATACCAAGAGTCCTTTCCGTTATCTCCATTTCCATCATCGCCGTTTCCATTGTCACCATTTCCATCATCACCATTACCATTTTTGCCGTTGTCATCTCCATTCTTTCCATAGTAATATTTGCTGGGGTACCATGATTTGTACTTATATGCCTTGTACGGCTTGTATGGTTTGTATGGTTGATACCAAGAGTCTTTTCCGTTATCTCCATTTCCATCATCACCGTTTCCATTGTCATCATTTCCATCATCACCATTACCATTTTTGCCGTTGTCATCTCCATTCTTTCCATAGTAATATTTGCTGGGGTACCATGATTTGTACTTATATGCCTTGTACGGCTTGTATGGTTTGTATGGTTGATACCAAGAGTCCTTTCCGTTATCTCCATTTCCATCATCGCCGTTTCCATTGTCACCATTTCCATCATCACCATTACCATTTTTGCCGTTGTCATCTCCATTCTTTCCATAATAATATTTGCTGGGGTACCATGATTTGTACTTATATGCCTTGTACGGCTTGTATGGTTTGTATGGTTGATACCAAGAGTCCTTTCCGTTATCTCCATTTCCATCATCGCCGTTTCCATTGTCACCATTTCCATCATCACCATTACCATTTTTGCCGTTGTCATCTCCATTCTTTCCATAATAATATTTGCTGGGGTACCATGATTTGTATTTATATGCCTTGTACGGCTTGTATGGTTTGTATGGTTTGTATGGATAGTACACAGAGCCCATCCCGTCATCTCCATTACCATTTCCGTCATCTCCATTACCATTTCCGTTATCATCTTTCCCGTTTCCATTATCTCCATTTCCGTTGTCGTCCCCGTAGTAGTATTTAGAAGGATAATACGAAATATCCTTGGTATAAGGATATCCGAGTTTGAACTTGTACGGATAATATGATTTATGTGGTTTGTATGGGTACCAGGAATCCTTTCCATCATCGCCATTTCCATTTCCATTATCCCCATTTCCGTTGTCACTTTTCCCATTGCCATTCTTGTCTTTCTTCCCATCGTCGTAACCATAATATTTCCATGGATAGTAATGCCCATTTTTTCCATTATCTCCATTCCCATTACTTTTTTCTCCGCTACCATTGTCTTTTCCATTACCATTTCCGCTGTTACCGTCTTTACCATAATAGTAACTGTATTTCCCAGGGTAATGATAACCACCCTTCCCGTTGTCTCCATTTCCGTTTCCATCGTCTCCATTTCCGTCGTCCCCGTTCCCGCCATTTCCTTTATCTTTGCCGCCTCCGTAATAGTAGGGATTGTAATCGAACTTCTTATCATAGTAATCCCAGTAATCCCACTTTTTCCCCTTGCTGTAAGACGTATCAAATCCGCCCCCGTAGTAATCCGAGAAGGCCGCTAGATCCGTCACACAGGCGGCGAGGACACAAAGACAGGCCAGATAAGTTGTCATGGCTGAGGCAGGTCCCTGCAAACCAGGAAAATCAGTCTATCTTAACAATAGGATTTAGTTTATGTAACTGCGATGTTAAGAGAAAATTTTCACCTTAATCTTGAAATCATTTACAGAAATTGATATGTTTAATTTAGTCTAAATCTTTGTGCTTTATGAAAACACTTTTTAGTATCATATTGTAATTTCCTTTCAAAAACTCTTAATTGTGGAAAGATTTCACCTTTTATCCTGTAGAAACGAAATACAGCTATAGAATATGCAATAAGAATTTTATACGTGAAATAAGAAACATACAATGCTATGTGTAAGCTTACCTATTGGAAGTCTCCCCAGTGTGTTGCTAATGAATGAGTTTGTCTGATGTGGATCTTGTGTGTCTTTTATACTGATTTGGATATCACTTTATGCATAATTACCAGAAATGCATAATTTACCGGTTTATTTTTTCTATGAAGTAAATGCAAATTCTTTTTTATTCAAAATCAGGGCATTTAGGGGTATTGCTTAATGTGCGTTTTGTAACCAGAGTGATTGAATGCGTCGGGAGGTTCCCAGAGGGATGGTACGTTATGGATGCATATTACTATTTATCAGACTGTTTGTTTCAGAGTTTGCATTTTACTATTTAATCAGGCTGTTTGTTTCGATGTTTACATTTGAAAATAAACAAGTTGCTTTAACGTAGAAATTATTAAGTCTTGTGCTAAAAGAATTGTGAACTTATCACTTGTTAATGATTTCTTATATCTCCTACCGAGTCCCTCATTTGAGCTTTGTTCGAGCGCATATATCACTCGCCCAAAGTTCATCTTCAATAAGGTCAACGTACAATTTCGTGAAATGTCATTTTGTTAATCAGCAATGATCGGCAGATCTTGATTATCATAATTGAAAACCTTAATCACTATTGCTCAGACAATCTACACAATGATGTAAGACAATGTTTTTTAAAATTCCCGCAGACCAATTCTTTTCTGTCTGGGGAGTAAATATTCTTATCTAGTTCCATTTGAATTTATCACTTTGCGTTAGTCGTTTATAGGGTTCATATGTTTATTCAATCACATGCAACACACAAACAGATCCTTCTATATATATGCAGCAGGACCCACATATTATAAGTTAGTAAGTCCTACTGATTTTAATAATCAGGTAAAGTATCGTGGCTCTCAGTACTGCAGCCAATGTTACATGTACGCCAATGTGTATGCATAAGTTGTATAGTAAACAAGATGAAATGTATCACTTAGAAGAAGTATGGTGTAGCAGCGACCTTCAGCTTGCACCAAGAACATGGTAAATAAAATAAAATCAAGATTCCTCCTATTTAAGACTTGTTTGCTTGTAGATACCTCACCAGCTTTCGGTGAAGCGCCACTGATACAAATGGTGACCCATGAATGACGCCGGGGCCGGGATTAGGGATTGAACTCGGGCCTCATGGTCCGTGAACACCCTAACCACTCGGATACTGCGACCGCCACCAAGATCGAAGTGCATAGAAAGATTGCGAAATGATTAAACTTTTACTTAGATCAAAGTAAATAGCTGCTAAAGATTGTGAAAACATTCAACTTCTACTTAGATCAAGGTAAAGCTTGGATTTTAAATAGTATGGTTAATTAAAGCTAGCATCAATGTCAAAGGAAACAGTGTTTAAGATTGACTGTACCAAGATCAAGGTAAATAGGTGTCTAAAAGCTTGTAACATGGTTAAAGTAAGTAACTTTAAATTATAAGCTTTTACCAAGATCAAGATATAAAGCTGTTGAAAGAAGTACCAAGGTCACGCTAAATAGCTGTTGAAGGAAGTACCAAGGTTAAAGTAAATAAATTCTTAAGGTTGTACGAAGATTAAAGCAAACAGCTTTATAAGCATGTATTACGGTCGATACGCATGATTTTTGTATCTGCCGGTCTCAAAACCAATCATTTTCAAATGTAGAGTGAACTGTTAAATCAGTTTCAAAATGTTTTCAAAGGATCGTACATGAACTTTGTATATTATCTTTAAAGCGTGCAAATACCAACTGTAACTTTTCAAAAATTAAATTCAGTCCAGTTTAGGTCATCCTACAATGTTGTTTCCACACGTGTGCTACTTTTACTTATTTGTTGCCTCAACACGTTGTTGTCTTTGCATACATGTATATGGTTGTAGTCGTCTGATGGCTCTATGTTTACATGTGGTTGTCTGTAATCGTCTGATGTCACGACACATTCGCTATGTTTACATGTGGTTGTGTGTAATCGTCTGATGTCACGACACATTCGCTATGTTTACATGTGGTTGTCTGTAATCGTCTGATGTCTTTACACATTCGCTATATTTACATGTGGTTGTCTGTAATCGTCTGATGTCACGACACATTCGCTATGTTTACATGTGGTTGTCTGTAATCGTCTGATGTCACGACACATTCGCTATGTTTACATGTGGTTGTCTGCAATCGTCTGATGTCTCTACACATTCGCTATGTTTACATGTGGTTGTCTGTAATCGTCTGATGTCTTTACACATTCGCTATATTTACATGTGGTTGTCTGTAATTGTCTGATGTCTTTACACATTCGCTATATTTACATGTGGTTGTCTGTAATCGTCTGATGTCACGACACATTCGCTATGTTTACATGTGGTTGTGTGTAATCGTCTGATGTCACGACACATTCGCTATGTTTACATGTGGTTGTCTGTAATCGTCTGATGTCACGACACATTCGCTATGTTTACATGTGGTTGTCTGTAATCGTCTGATGTCACGACACATTCGCTATATTTACATGTGGTTGTCTGTAATCATCTGATGTCTTTACACATTCGCTATATTTACATGTGGTTGTCTGTAATCGTCTGATGTCTCTACACATTCGCTATATTTACATGTGGTTGTCTGTAATCGTCTGATGTCTCTACACATTCGCTATGTTTACATGTGGTTGTCTGTAATCGTCTGATGTCACGACACATTCGCTATGTTTACATGTGGTTGTCTGTAATCGTCTGATGTCTTTACACATTCGCTATATTTACATGTGGTTGTCTGTAATCATCTGATGTCTCTACACATTCGCTATGTTTACATGTGGTTGTCTGTAATCGTCTGATGTCACGACACATTCGCTATGTTTACATGTGGTTGTCTGTAATCGTCTGATGTCTCTACACATTCGCTATGTTTACATGTGGTTGTCTGTAATCGTCTGATGTCACGACACATTCGCTACGTTTACATGTGGTTGTCTGTAATCGTCTGATGTTTCTACACATTCGCTATATTTACATGTGGTTGTCTGTAATCGTCTGATGTCTCTACACATTCGCTATATTTACATGTGGTTGTCTGTAATCGTCTGATGTCTCTACACATTCGCTATGTTTACATGTGGTTGTCTGTAATCGTCTGATGTCTCTACACATTCGCTATGTTTACATGTGGTTGTCTGTAGTCGTCTGATGTCACGACACATTCGCTATGTTTACATGTGGTTGTCTGTAATCGTCTGATGTCTTTACACATTCGCTATGTTTACATGTGGTTGTCTGTAATCGTCTGATGTCTATAGTAATATGTTGTCTCTACACATTTGTTGTGTTTACATTTCTGTCATTTCCACTGACTTTTTGTCTCTCTATTCTCGTTTTCTATATACATGCTGTTTCTAATGTTTGCTGCAGTTCTTACACATGCGTGGTTTCTATGTGTTGTCTCTACATGTGCGTGGTTTCTATGTGTTTGTTGTCTCTACACATGCGTGGTTTCTATGAGTTTGTTGTTTCTACATATGCGTGGTTTTTATGTGTTTGTTGTTTCTACATCTGCGTGATTTCTATGTATTTGTTGTCTCTACATATGCATGGTTTCTATGTGTTTGTTGTCTCTACATATGCGTGATTTCTATGTGTTTGTTGTCTCTACATATGCGTGATTTCTATGTGTTTGTTGTTTCTACATCTGCGTGGTTTCTATGTATTTGTTGTCTCTACATCTGCGTGGTTTCTATGTGTTGTCTCTACATGTGCGTGGTTTCTATGTGTTTGTTGTCTCTACACATGCGTGGTTTCTATGTGTTTGTTGTTTCTACACATGCGTTGTTTCTATGAGTTTGTTGTTTCTACATATGCGTGGTTTTTATGTGTTTGTTGTCTCTACATATGCATGGTTTTTATGTGTTTGTTGTCTCTACATATGCGTGATTTCTATGTATTTGTTGTCTCTACATATGCGTGGTTTCTATATGTTTGTTGTTTCTACATATGCGTGATTTCTATGTGTTTGTTGTTTCTACATCTGCGTGATTTCTATGTATTTGTTGTCTCTACATATGCATGGTTTCTATGTGTTTGTTGTCTCTACATATGCATGGTTTCTATGTGTTTGTTGTTTCTACATATGCGTGATTTCTATGTGTTTGTTGTTTCTACATATGCGTGGTTTCTATGTGTTTGTTGTTTCTACACATGCGTGGTTTTTATGTGTTTATTGTCCCTATGTTTTCTATGTGTTTGTTGTCAATATGTACATGTATGTGTATGGTCTCCATATATTGAAATAGTTACTTCATCAATTTTGTTCTCCGGTGTCTTAAATGTTTTCACCAAAAAACTTACTCTTTTCTTATTTTTTTTCATTTCCCGGAAATGAGATTTACAAGCACTAACTGCTTTAGATATCTCAAATTCTGTATTTCATTTTTCGCAATAATATTATCAGTCAACACTCCATTCCAAACACCACCGCTCTGGGATAAAGGTATTCCCTTTTTCTAGGTGTCCTATTTCTTGGTACAGGTGACATTAGATTTAGTTTGTTTTGAACACCGTAAATTTTCACGCCTATTATCGATATGTTTTCAGAAAGTAATCTTTGTAGAATAATTAATTTTAAAACAGACATTAGCATTATAATCTTATTAATTGTTGAGGTAATGGTAACTTGGCTGTGAGAACATTCGAAATATTGACACTGAATTATTTTGTTCATCGAGTTATGGGGAGAAAATTAATCGCAAACTTCAAAGAGAACCAAAAAATCAAAAAAAATCACAAACTTTAAAGAACAAAAGGTTTAAAAAATAACATGTAAGATGATTATGCTATTTACATGTAAAAAATAATCATGTTGACTTGACATAAATATCTTACATGTTCACTTGCATAGTCACATGTCAACAGAAATAAGTTGCGTGTCACATAATGATAACTTATATTGACATAAACAAGTTGCATATCAACATAATTATGTTGCATATTGCATGTATGATGTCAGTGCTACTTTTTGTGTATATCTTTAGCCATTATATGTAAACATTTTCGTTTGTCTTGAGGAAAGGATAGGGTCTGTGGGTGACAGAAAGGATAGGGTCTGTGAGTGACAGTAAGGATAGGGTCTGTGGGTGACAGAAAGGATAGGGTCTGTGGGTAACAGAAAGGATAGGGTCTGTGGGTGACAGTAAGGATAGGGTATGTGGGTGACAGAGAGGGACTCCCAATTAAAAATCAAGAAACATTTGATAAATTTTTAGTGACCATAAAAACTTAAATGACATTAAATACAATTCCCCTTCAGTTACAACTGAAGGAAAGATGAAGTTTTGAAGCAATGATCAGCCCGGTGAATTATATTTGTACTTTTGGTAGATAGCTATATTTTCTAAATGTGTATTAATCTTTCATTGAACATCAGAAGAACAAAAGAAGAATTCTTTAACATTATATACTAATGACATCTTCGCAAGCCAAGTGTCCAATTCGCTTAATCTCATCTCCCCCTTGGCGAAATTAGATACGACTGAACTGCAATATAACGGATCGAGCGAGTTATCGTTCTTAACAAAAAGAAATCATGAAGTTTGTAATATTGGTAGAGGGTTTCCTTGTCTACATAATTCAATTTTTCTTTCAAATGTGAAGTAGAGAAGATTTTTTTAAGATGGTCAAATTTGGGGATTTTGAACTCGAGCCTAGAGTCCCTGTGGAGTAAGAAACATGACGAAAATGGACGCATATGATTGTCCAATGACTAGATGATTGTCCAGTGACTAGATGATTGTCCAATGACTAGATGATTATCCAATGACTAGATGATTGCTGAAAACATTTAGACAACTCAGATAACCTCGTCTTTTGCTTGCATGATTAAATAGCCGATTAAAAAGCCGGTAACAATAAGACTATAGATGCAAACAAGACTGCATTTGGTTCCACCCCGAAGTCCCAAAGGCTATGGGATCTTTAATGTTGGTCATTCATTGTTTAATGTCAAACTAATGGCAACAGAAATTGTTTTGTAAAAAATAAAGTTTACAACCCACAAAATATATATGGTAAAGAATTGACCAAAATCGGAGGAGAGGAAAAGATTTTGGGGTATATCAATTTTCTTTGTAAATTTCTATAAAATGGCCATATTAAACCCACCCAAGGGCGTGAATCCCTGACCCATGGGTCATGAATTTCAAATTTTAAGCAGAAAGCTTCGGTCCCGTAGGGATCCGGGTTAGAATAAGTCCTCAGAAAAATGTCTGAACACTTTCAAAAAGACAGGTTAGAATAGATCCTCAGTACCCCTTGCTTGTCGTAAGAGGCGACTAAATAGGGTGGTCCTTTGGATTAGACCACAAAAACCGAGGTCCCGTGTCAAAGCAGGTGTGACACAATAAAGATTCCTCCATGTTCAAAGGCCGTAAGCGCCGAACATAGGCCTAAATTTTGCAGCCATTCTTCGGTAATAGTGACGTCTCATATGAGTGAAAAATTCTCGAGAGGGACTTTAAACAATATAAAAATCAATCAATCATGGACATCATGACCGTGCTTTTAGTTTTTCTTACACACGTCTGAGAGTAGAGAATATTTTCCTTAGAGAGCCATATTGGCCCCACCCTCGGGCATAAATCCCTAACTCGGGGGGGGGGGGGTCATGATTTTCATAATTTATGTAGAGAGCTTATGGACATCATAACAATGCATTTAGTTTTTCTCACGCATTTCTGAGAGTAGAGAAGATTTTCTAAGATTTACTATATCTAAAAACTATATGGCCACATTGGCCCCACCCTAGAGACTGAATCCCTATAACCAAGGAGCGCAGATTTTTGAAAATTTTGTTTGTTTGCAATTTTGGCCCCACCTAAATACTTCACACCAAATATGGTAACAATTGGTCTTGTAGCTTTGAAGAGGAAGTTAGAAATATAAAATTGTTATCGGACGACGACGGATGAAACCTTACGACATTAGGTCATTGGAGTGACTTGAGTGACCTGAAAATTAAATACATTTTTCAATGAGTTCTGTTTTGTAAATGGATCATGGCATGTGCCGCTAACTCTTTTCTGAAGGGTTCCAGTAAAACATTGCTTTCGATCCAGATGAATTTTCTGAAGGTCGACAACTTCCAACTTGTCAAATTCAGACATATTTAATTATTAAATCTTTATGTTTTCATGTTTATTGCGCTGATGATACTCAACGATGTCCTTGGCGCGTTATAAAAATTGTCTGCAAACCGTTGCCTTTTCATAGGACAATAAATGTTGGTGGGTTTTTTTTTTAAATAAGTAATTAATTTTAGTTTAGATAAACTTTATCATTTTACAACAATGACAATCATGTTTTACAAATTCTATCAATATTTCTCGTCGGCTCGGATATTGGCAAGAAGGGGACATTGATGTGGGAGGAAGCTGGAGAACCCAGAGAAAACCAACGTGTCCGAGTGGGTGACCACAATAACATCTCACATACAACCACGGTCAATCCACGCTTATTGAACTGAGAGGACGGACACCTGCTCTTTTATTTCGAACTCCCTGGTTAGTTAACAAGATGGAAAAAACAGGGTTGTTTTCTTCAACGATCGGACGGGCATTGTGATTTCAACGTTATTGCTTAGTGTGGCATTGAAAATAACGTTGTTGGCAAATAATGCTTTTCATATTAAGATTATGTTGGAATGTAAATACATCAACATAACTTAAACATTCAAATTGGGTTGGATAATACTTTAATGGTCCCAAGAATGGCTTGTGGCATTGCAATATTTTTTACAAGTATCATGTTAAATAAATCAGTGAAATTCGATTTCTGTATATATTAATTATGCATTCGTTGATATTTTCCTAATATAAAACAGATCTGTCATTTTCTGTTCTCTTCACACCATTACACACGCTAAATACCAGATCCGTTCGCTAACATTTCATAAATCCAAGGTAAAGTTGAAGTCAGAGCACTGGAGCGACTGGATTTTATAACAAAAAATGTCCAGCTAGTTTCAATTTACTTGGCTTTTATTAGATTCAATGAGTAAGATTATAGATGTTTACATACCCTTTACCAAATGGAGGGTTCCAGACATGCTCAGATCTCAGAGTCAACTATGTAATTATGCTCAGACAGGTCGCAGTTAGAAAATATTGGAAATCTTTTCCTCCAAAACTGATAACTGCATTTAAATGTCTGACGGAAACAGCGTGTAGTACAATCAACAGATTCTCGGCTTCAAAAACCACTGGACTTCTGTCAAAACCAAGACAGATTTGCCAGTAGCTACACATTTCAATGATAGTAATCACCAGTGGGGGCCATGACAATAATGGTCACTTACCGTGACCCAAGTTGGTCATATACCGGAAAAAAATATTAAAGAAAGTAAAATTCTGGATGTACATGTCCTAGAAAATATATTGATTAGCAAGCCAAAAACAACAAACATGTAATCTGTAGTGTGCAGTATAAATACGTTTGCAGATTTAGTGCTAGTTTTTTGGTACATCTTTACAATCTTTGGACATCAAACTTTTTCGTTTGTTGTCCAGAGGAAGCAGGTCGTCCCGAATATAAATATAACAAATATATATATATATATATATATATATATATATATATATAGTGGGATAAATCTCCGATATAATCTTCTAGAGTGCTCGACGTGGCCTCACGGAGCTACATAAATTGATCATCAATTTATATATATATATATATATATATATATATATATATATATATATATATATATATTAAAAGAAATAGAATAAACAGTACACAAAGTAAAAAATTTAACACTGTGATTTTTTTTAAAAACACAATTTGGATATATATATATATATATATATATACATTTCCCAGTTTATATATATATATATAAAGCACAAACAAACAATTATAACACCCAACCTTACGTTTACCCCTAGGATCTAAACGATACATGTGATAATCAATTAATTAATATATAAAGCACTAAATAATAACAACTAGGTACTGAAAATTGGCCACGACACTCTTGGTTATTTAACCCTTCGGTAGCAGGATAAAAAAAATCACACTGATTGCAGGAAGGAAGGGGTTTTTGAAGCCCGATAGTAGAAATTTTGATCATAATACCCCAAAATATATTGACAGACTGTTTTTATTTTATGTGTATCTAGCCTGAACCCTTACCGACTTCTTGTGATAAATTTGTGCAATATATTTCTTTCTGTCAAGAAAATATCGAACATAAATGTCATATTGATATTTTGACAATTTTCACAAAATAGAATTTTGCTTATAATCGTCAACTGAAATCGAAATAAATTTTATTATCTTATTTGTTACACACTGAACTCATTTCCCAGTTTATCGTACATAACTTAATAAAATTATCATCCATCGTGACATTGTCTAATCTCTTGCTGTTTATGATATTTCTTTAAAAACGCACTAATTGCAATACCGGGTCTTCGAAGCCTAGGCCCTTACAGACTATGGTCCACGCAAGGTATGCTGCTATCGGATCCTGCCGATTTCGAGCATGTTCATGAATACAACAATATACCATCTCTTGTTTCTCCTATTCGTTGTATACAAATGGGCCATTTGATCCATAAAATCAACACCCCTGTTTGTCATGTTGTAATAGTTGATTATTTCTGGCTTATTCTTTGGTAAAAGGCGAAGATAACGAACAGTGATCAATCTCATAAGCAATACATAATAAATAGTTGGGCAAGCACGGACCCCTGGACACGCCAGAGGTGGGATCAGGTACCTAGGAGGAGTAAGCATCCTCTCTCGGCCGGTCACACCCTCCTTGTGCCCTATATCTTGATCAGGTAAACACAGTCATCCTTAGTCAAAACCAGTGTGTCACGAAAGGTGTAACAATCGGTATGAAACATTACAGACAGCATTTGACCCAATAATAGGTTGTATTGGCAAACTAGATCGTTATAACGACCATAGAATTTGCGAAATGCTGACTTTAAACGAGACTATTGAAATCCCTGTACCATCAACTTGTGTGCCAGTAGATTGCCTCGATTTAAAACTGACCATACGCAGAACAAGCTCTTGCATATCGAATCAGGTGAGAGATATAAACACCATATGCAGGTGATGATGGAATATTGCTACATACGGGGATGTATCTGGTCCATTATCTGGGACAAAATCAGGATCAGATTCACTACTCTCGCTGTAATGATCAGAAACTCCTTCAAGTTCATCATTTCAAATATCACCAAACGCCTCAAAAATGTTTCGCTGCATCTTTCTCGTGTAAAATGACTAGATACATTTCAATCAAGCTATTTCATTACTTCATGAAAATAACTTATTTTGAAGGGTCCAGGCCTTCAAAGCCCGACATTGCAATCAGAGGATGTTTAGAAATAAGTGTGTATATTTCCAGATGTAAATATTATTTTGGCAAAATGACATTATCATTGCCTTTCTGGAGTATATTTAGGATAATACATAAAGGGCCAAGTCATAATTGTTCCGAATAAAAAAGTTAAAGCGATTTTGCAACTCGTCGGGCCTCTGAGGCCCTGTGATGCTACCGAAGGGTTAAAACTCAAATTTTCGACGCAACCCGCGTCTTTATTAAGAGACATATATTACATAAACAAATAACACACATCACGAAAAACGACAAGTATCAATAAACTACATTGGTAACAAGAATAATACACTGTTGTACTGGGTGATAAAAATGGTGCTTTGTTGTAAAGCGTGTTTACTGACGTCAGATGGTGTAGAGAGTTTGTACCATGGTCGGGTCGGGATGAAAATAGAATTATTCTTGAAATTACAGAAATCAGATAAATTTAGAGGGAAAACTTCCAAAACAATGTGATTATGAAGTCAAATGGTGGGAAGATAATGCTATGGAGTGATTAAGTTCAAAACAATATTTGGTAGTCCGTACCATTGATGCTTCGGATATGGTAAATAGTGCTGACAACGAAAAATAATATGATTGCCAGAAGAACACGATTAAACAACAAAGTCAATCAAAAGACACAGATCTCGCATTAAAATCAACAATCCAAGAGGTGAATGGGAGAGAAGTCTAAGGAAAAAGATACTGTATTATCTTTTTCAAGCTAATATATTTTTTTCAAGGTCAGACAAATTCAAGCCGCATTCTAGAAATTCTAATATCGCAACATAAAGATCTATGCGAATTCGAACTTATGTTAATTTAGAATAATGTTTTAACATAGTTTAGAGGTCTCAAGATGATATATTAATTATATATCATATATTAATGATATACTAGTCTTCAAGGTCAATCCTTAGACTTCTCTCCCATTCAGCTCTTGGATTGTTGATTTTAATGCGAGATCTGTGACTTTGTTGTTTAATCGTGTTCTTCTGGCAATCATATTATTTTTCGTTGTCATCACTATTTACCATATTCGAAGCATTAATGGTACGGACTACCAAATATTGTTTAGAACTTAATCACTCCATATCATTATCTTCCCACCATTTGACTTCATAATCACATTGTTTTGGAAGTTTTCCCTCTAAATTTATCTGATTTCTGCAATTTCAAGAATAATTCTATTTTCATCCCGACCCGACCATGGTACAAACTCTCTACACCATCTGACGTCAGTAAACACGCTTTACAACAAAGCACCATTTTTATCACCCAGTACAACAGTGTATTATTCTTGTTACCAATATAGTTTATTGATACTTGTCGTTTTTCGTGATGTGTGTTATTTGTTTATGTAATATATGTCTCTTAATAAAGACGCGGGATTCGTCGAAAATTTGAGTTTTAAGTAACCAACAGTGTCGTGGCCTTTTCAGTGCTTTTATAAAGTTCTTTGCTGGCCTTGTATCTTATTAGATCCGCCATTTAAGAAAGTAGGGTGTTGTTGGGTTTTCGGGCTTATATCTATCTATCTATCTATGTCGATTTTTCGTGGTGTGTGATATTTGTTTATGAAATATATATGTCTCTTGATAAAGACGCGGATTGCGTCGAAAATTAGTTTTTGGCCTTTTCAGTACTTGATACATTGTTTCCCTCGTTGCAAGACTCTGACCTTAAATTCCTTATTTTAGTCATAGTATTTCCAAAATTGTGACTGTTGTTTGACCATCAAAACTTCCAAATTATGTTAAAACATTACAAATCATTACTTCAAGTACGAATTTTCCTATTCTGATCTCAAGATTGCAAGAGGAGGAGGAGGAGGGGGGGGGGGAGAAAAAAATGTATTGACCTTCAAAAGTAGAACACTATTAGTATATCATCTTTAGATTTCTACACTATGATAAAACGTTATTTTAAATATTCATAAGTGCGGATTTATAAATATTCATAAGTACGGATTTATAAATATTCATAAGTACGGATTTATATGGCTCTCTATGTTTTGATATTGTTTGACCAAGAAAAAAAATGAAAACTAACACAGTATGTTTCCTCTAGACTCCTCTCCCACTCACCTTTTGGATTGTTGATTTTAGTGTGAGATTCATTTGTTTATTAATTGGTTGTGTTGATTTGGTATTTTAATCGTGCTCTTGTGGTAATCATATTGTTATTATTTTTGTTTTTCGTTCTCGGCACTGTTTTCCTTATCCGAATTCCCATTGGTACGAATTTTTTAAAACTTAATCACTCTAAATCATTATCTTCCCACAATCACGTTGTTTTGGAAGTTTTCACAAGTTTCCAGAGGTCGCTTTACATTTTCTCATCAGAGGGCGCGTTACGCAACACCTCTGTCAACACTTGGAATTACGTGACAATATATATCACATGATACAAGCTTACCTTAGACCACTAGCGCCATCTTTTATCTACTATGGAAGTAGAGATTATAAGAAATGTTTAATTCATTTAAAAAGTTCAATCACAGTATTTTGAATTACTTACAAGAATTTTTACCATGTAACTTTACAGAAACTGATGAAGAACAGAAATTTTCCCGCGCATCGTCATGGAGAGCTTATTAGGAGTTATTTTTTAAGTCGCTAACACAAGTGCGGACAAGTGTATCGCGTATACATACTCGAACATAGCCTGCTGTTCTATTAAGAAGTTATTTTTAGTCGAGGCTATATCGAGCGATCGTGAACTGTGTATTCTGCTTGTTGTTCTGCGAATGAAGTTAAAATTTGAAGATTAGCTGCATTAATTATTGCTAATCTTGTGTTTAAAATAATCAAGTACATGTACGAGCTTTCATGTAAAACAAATCAAAGTATTTTAGGCTACTTGTAGAATATAACTACGTGGAACACATCTTCTAATTTGCTCGCAAAATAAAAATCAGATAGTTACCTGTAAATTCTTGTTTTTCGCACATATTTATTACTCGACTCGTGTAAAAATTTATAATCATCAGGGATTTAAATGTAAAATAGAATTCGAGACTTCTGTTATATATAATTCCCAGAATGCCGTACTATGACACCCAAGCATGCGCATTAGCTGCAAAAACACTCTAACGTATATATATGCTATCGCCCGAAGGCACTAGCAATAAACAGTCATTCTCGTTTCCTTTCCCTTTAAAAGTTCTGACAATAGGTGATATATCAGGCTCTTTTTGAGTCGGCTCGCGAAGCGAGATGCTCCTTGTTGTCAACGGCGTGCGGATTTATCGCGGCTCACAAACTTTTTGTTTATTCTTACACTGACAGCAAATAAATCCCGCGCACAAAGATCTTCAAAACATTTTCATTTGCTTTTTTGAACAGCTTCATTAGGTCTTGAAGACATATCATACATGTTTGTTGACATTCTTATAACAATGTAATTTAAATGAGTCCCCTCAATACGTTTAAAGAAACTAAACATAGTGCGCATGAATACATGATGTAAGCAAATTAAGTCAATAAGTGTAACAGGCGATTGTACATTAAACATGCGATATACGTGTGTATAAATATATCAACTACAAAAATAGATTCGTAAACATGAAACAAATAACTTGTAAGTAAATATTTTATAGTAAAGAAAGTAATAGCTCACTTTCTTAGGTTGGAAAAGCATAGTAAATATTTGAAAATGGTATTGGTCTATTACGACCGATCATACTCCCCGTCGAGGCCTCTTCGAAAGTGTGTCAAAGCCTAAACCATGTGACTATTTCTGCGAGAATCTACCGGGGTGAGACGAGGAACACACGTTCAGTTTGTTATGTTTTCGCTTTCAGACTATTCTACAGTCAGATATAGATAATCACATTTACCATATTTTTCCGAATATATTTAATATGCATTCCCTTTTGGGGCCTGTAAATTGTGGAAATACCATTATTCGTGTGTACAGTCGCATTTAACTTCACGAGAAATCTTTGTGGGAATAATGCAGGTTCTCAAAAAAAAGCATCCACTAGAATTTGTATACAGTGCAGCAAATTTGTTTTTAAGAAAACGGCAATCTTGTCTTTATACACACTACATAGCAGTATTTTTGGGGAAATAATGTTAATTTCAGCAAAGCATGAGAGTTTGTAGCAGTAAAGTTTTAACAGACTCAATATTTTCTCTGCTTAAAGTTCATATCAATTAAATAGCCGATGCGAGCGTTCAATGTTTTATGATCAGGATATAGGGCTCACGACGGGTGTGACCGGTCGACAGGGGATGCTTACTCCTCCTAGGCACCTGATCCCACCTCTGGTGTGTCCAGGGGTCCGTGTTTGCCCAACTATCTATTTTGCATTGCTTATAGGAGTTATGAGATTGATCACTGTTCGTTATCTTCACCTTTATAGGAGTTATGAGATTGATCACTGTTCGTTATCTTCACCTTTATAGGAGTTATGAGATTGATCACTGTTCGTTATCTTCACCTTTATAGGAGTTATGAGATTGATCACTGTTCGTTATCTTCACCTTTATAGGAGTTATGAGATTGATCACTGTTCGTTATCTTCACCTTTATAGGAGTTATGAGATTGATCACTGTTCGTTATCTTCACCTTTATAGGAGTTATGAGATTGATCACTGTTCGTTATCTTCACCTTTCAATCAAAACATCACCCAAGCTTCGAAAAATGACGTACCAAGGTGCGATTTAACGACCCCCCTCGGTAATTAAAAACATATCAATAATCAAAGCCAGTAATTTAATTGGTACTAAATGAATAATTCAAACATAACCCTCTAAAATTTCGCCGCATTTAGATGGGTAAGTACAGCAGTCGTTTACTGCAAAAGGAAAGTTAAAACTCAAAAGTAATCGCAGATTCCCAGACCCATGAAAAACGTGCAACATGCAGAAATCTGACAAAATCAAGTGACAAAGGACGTGTACACAAAACATGTGCTAGTCACGGTATCATAGTATCATGGCAGCTATAGAAATGCACGATGATAAATTTTAATTGGCCGTTTCATAATAATTAGTTACAGGGTGAAAGATAATTTAGATAGGTAAACAATGCGGCGAAAAATTAAGTGTACATTGCATTGACTAAAACAAAATGAGTCAAAAACCTTTAGTGGTATGTAGTATGTGTCCCTTCTCATAAAAAAATTAAAAAGTGCGTATCATATTTGGTTAAATACAAGTGTAAATTAATAAGCATAATGTATTATTCGGATTTTAATTTTTTGGAAGCCGGTTAATGTCATTGTAATGGTCAGTATTTACGTTTTTCCCGAAGTACGGAAACCCATTTCAGCCATATTTCTAAATTCATGTGACTGTATATGGGATTCTGTAAACAACAGCATCTATATAATTATAATATAGATGCCTTTATCTTATGAGGAAATGTCTGTATTTTGGCTCGGGTTTGGCCTACCCGATCGGGTTCGGTATACCCATCCTTTTTTATGTGCTCTTCAAACAGAAAGGTAGCATACAATTTAAGCTCTTGAAAATTAAAAAAAAAAAAATCGCTATCCTGCTTAATTTCTTTTAAACCCCATCCCTCCCTACCCATTAATTAAGGGCAGTGTTGTTGTGTATTTGAATAGGTACTGCTCTTGGTTCTCTTGCTTGTTTGTTTCAGAACATCACAACATCCTACAATTTTTGCTGCATTCCGTGTATTGTCGTGGCATCTTTAATGGAAGAAACTAAAGTCCAAGGTTAGCTCGTTTGAAGACATTTACGCTCATCCATTCAACTGATGTGTCAAGTTTGTGCTTCTGACTGTGTATTATATTTTGAAAACAAAAATTGAACTGTGAACATTGGCACGATATGTTATAATGTTGATAATTACATTTTATTTCATTGCTCGCGGTCAACCCGGATCAAACAAATGCTGCTTGAATTTGTGCTGCTTATTTTATGCTTCCTTTGCTATATTTGAAAGTGTTCAAAACTTTTGTATGGAAAAACATTAATGAGCTTAAAGGTAAATAACTGTTTGCGGTAAACCCGGGACAGTAAAAAATGTATGATGCTTTGCTCTGTATTGTGTTGTTACTTGATTGTTGGGTCTGCCCTGCTTGGCGATCCATTGCTGTTTATATATTATGCCACGACCAACAACGCCAAACAGTAAATGTTTAGACATATATTACTTTGTTTTTTCATTTCCTATATATATATATAATTACTTATGCCCACTTTCAAAGAAAAATGGGGTTATTGCTTTGCACTTGTCGGTCGGCAGACCACATGTTCGCTCAATATCTTGGGAATCATTCACTTGATCGTTATGATATTTCAAATGTTGGTTGATTATGCGTAGAAGAAGACCCCTATTGATTTTTAGGTCACCTGAGTAAACTCAGGTGACCTATTGTAATTGGTTTTCGTCCGTCGTCGTCCGTCGTGCGTTAACAATTGAACATTTTTAACTTCTTCTTAATAACTACCAGTCCAATTCTTTTCAAATTTGGTATGAAGCATCATTGGGACAAGGGAGACATAAATAGTAAATTTCAGGACTCCAGCACCCCTGGGGCCCTAGAGGCGGGGCAAAAACTGCCCAAAATTGACCAATTTTCAAAAATCCTTTTCAAGAACCACACGCCGAGTGATTATAGCATCGCGCTCAAAATCACACGGTCTCTCACCTCTGTCGGCGCGGGTTCGAATCCCACTCGCTCCGGTAAGTGAGAAAGTTTCCCAGTTTACTTTCGGTAGGTCGGTGGTCTCTTCCCAGGTACATTGTATCTGGGTTCTCTCTTCCACCAATAAAAACTGGGCGCCACCAGATAAATGAAAAATTGTTGAGTGTGGCGGAAACCATCAATCAATCAATCACACACATGTAAGAAAAACTAAATACATAGTGATGTAGAGCAGGAAGGCCTCTACCAAAATTGTAAATTTCATGATCCCCGGGGTAGGGGTTCTGACCCCAGGGTGGGGGCCAAACTTGTTATATAGTGTTTATGTGTAAAACACTTAAATAACATTTTCTTTAGTGCTTTTGATACTAAATTGAAACTAAATGGATAGAGCTTAGTATATATAGTATTTATGTGTAAGTTTGCTGATACTGTATAAAATCTAAATGCATACTTAGAAATAGCAGAAAAGGATTACAAAAAATGGTGAATTACACAACCCAGGGTTATGACTTTAGGATGAGTCCAAATCAGTCATACATTATGATGTTTTAATGTTGATACACCTATTATTGAAAGCCTTTCATCAGTGTATGCAGTGAAGTTTTAAGAACACATCTTGTTTTATACTGTTGCTGAACATTAGAATTTAGCTTAGATATCCAGAACAGAAAATGTTTTCTAGATTTCATAGCCCATGGAAGTAGTGATACTTTTCACTAGTATTCAGGTGACCGATAAGGCCTGTGGACCTCTTGTTAGGTCAAAAGGTGAAGAGTCAGTCCACTATGGACATAGGAATATACTTGTCCGTTCAATATCATGAGGACCCTTTGCTTGACAGACATCAAACTTAATACACTGGTATAATATCGCGATTGGTACCCTTGTAACAAATCTTGAAATTTTAACAACGTGGAATTAAACCAACTTACAGTATCCTAAGGAGTAGATGACCCCTAATGATTCTAAGGTCACATGGTTAAAGCGCAAGGGTCAAAATGGACATAGGAATATACTATCCACTCAATATCTCGAGAACCCTTTGCTTGACGGACATCAAACTTGGAACATTGGTACATCTTAAGAAGTAGATGACCCCTATTGATTTTGAGGTCACATTGCTAAAGATCAAGGGTCAAACGGACATAGCAATATATTCTCTCTTATATTTCAAGAATCAGTAGCTTGATTGACACCAAACTTGGTACAATGGCACATCCTATGGAGTAGATGACTCCTATTTATTTTAGGTCACATGTACAAAGGCTAAGGGTCAGTCCATTCTGGATATAGGAAGATATTGTCCACTCAACATCTTGACTTGAATTGGTTTGGTACTATTATCAATTAAATGATGCATGTGTATAACCCTTTTCAATTCTGCACCACGTTGGGGGGCTGGGGGTTATTGTTGTATATATTATTTGACAAACATTTCTTGTTTTCTTTATTGTTTTGATGGTAGCATTTTATGACTAGTTGCTGAATAGACTCTCGAAATATGCACGGAGAGTCAGTACAGTAAAAACAGCGACGTTTCTTACAGATGTCAACTGCATAGTCATTGTAACATTGACTAAAGTTTAAGCTCAAGGAATTGATTTGCTAAACTTTTTATGCCCCCGAGATTGGAGATCGGGGGGCATATTGTTTTTGTCCTGTCTGTCATTCTGTCTGAAACTTTAACCTTGCTAATAACTTTTGAACATTAAGTGATAAAACTTTGATATTCTACATGAGTATTCCTTGTGACAAGACCTTTTCCGTGGGTACCCAAATTTTTTTTGCACCTTGACCTTGAAGTTTGACCTACTTTTTGAAAACTTTAACCTTGCTAATAACTTTTGAACAGTTAGTGATAGAGCTTTGATATTTCACATGAGTATTCCTTGTGACAAGACCTTTCCGTGGATGCCAACATTTTTTACCCTGTGACCTTGACCTTGGAGTTTGACCTACTTTTTGTTTGATTGATTGATTGAATATTGTTTAACGTCCCTCTCGAGAATATTTCACTGATGGAGACGTCACCATTGTCGGTGAAGGGTTGCAAAATTTATATTGCACATGAGCATTTCTTGTGACAAGATCTGTCCACTGGTACCAAGATATTTGTCCTTGTGACTTTGGTCATCTTCGGAATTGGCCATTATCGGGGGCATTTGTGTTTCACAAACACATTTTGTTTGTTGGATGGTATCTTCTTACAACCACTGTGATGCTTATTTGAGGGTTCTCTGTTGTGATATAAAGTACTATATGACTACATAATGATTTTCTTCCAATTCTTAGCATTTGTACATCATTGATTGTTTAGCACAATCATCAGTTAGAAATTACTTTTTACATCCCTGTTGGATATGTACATGTAATTTAAATGGCAGTGGTCATGACTTAGTCAAAATTAGTCACCTTACACAGGCATGATGCATGAAGTATAAATCCTGCTAAAAGAAGTGTGCTTATGCGAACTCACACACACGATGTTCATCATCCTTGATTACTACTATCTTGCTCCTTCAAGATTACCTATTCTTGTTGACAATGAAATGCGAGTCGACTCTCAGGCCCTTCAGGCCTTTGATTTCATAGCCTATACTGGCACTTACATTTTTACCATTTAGCTATTTGTCTCTTATTTTACAAGTTTATCATAATTCTGCAGTCTTCCTTACTTTTGATTTCATGTTTACATTAAATTTCCACCACGTGAATGTCCTATATTGATATGCATATTACGAAGTAGTTCCAAATTTAGGATCAGAAAACAGCAATTTTAAACAATTTACAGTAAGCATCAATTGCAGCTAAAGCTTTTCATGATATGACTAAATATTTATAGTCCAATATACATGTATAAATGTTGGATATTAGATACCTTTACAAGATTTCTGTAAAAAGTCGTTGACTTAGCGTTCAAAGAAGTATAGTGCGAGTAGCGCACGGAAATCTGGGTAGAGAATGGTCGCATTGTGAACGCAAGCTTCACTTACACTAGTCTTGTAGTGCTCGTAGTGCACGGAACTCTGGTAGGAGATTGTAGACACACTTGCAACGAAAACAACTATTCTTTCTGTATTCAGTATATCATTCTAGTTACATGTAACAATGTAGATTATTAATATGTTGTTTTCTCGAAATGTGTAGTATGCGATATTTGTGTACGTAATTAATATATGTCTCTTGATAAAGACCAGGCCTGGGGGCCACCAACGCTGAGATTTTCTCAAATCTGAGATTTCTCAGAAAATTTGAGTTTTTCTCACCCAACTGTGCCACCAAATAAATATTTTCTCAAACTCAGATATGTTCATGAGTTTTTTCTCACATTTGAGAATTTTCTCAAATGCGCGTGCCACCAAACTAATGTTGAACTCAGCTGAGAAAAATATTTGAGATTTCTCAGGAAACCCCGAGATTGGTAAATAGCAACCTCAAATAAAATCTCAAGTGTATTTACTCACAACAAAATGGCTGCCAGACGACTTCGTCAACGCAGACGTCGTAGAAATGCAATGATTGTGAGGACAAGGAGAATCCTTGACAGGTCCAATCCGTTAGAGGGGTTGAGCGATGGTGATATTTTTGACAGATATCGTTTTTTTCCCGTCACCATTTTCTTCATCGTAGATTTAATTAAAGAAAATCTGTTGCACAACAATCGGATTAAGAATAATCCTTTAAACCCCCTCCATCAAGTCTTGGTTGCGCTGCGATTTTTTGCCACGGGATCATTTTATATTACGGTGGGTGACACTCTCAATGTTTCTAAAAGCGCAGCAGGCAGAGCTATAAGAGTGGTCACGGACTTGCTGTGCCAGTTGGCGAAAACTTTTATTAAATTTCCAAGCCGTGAAGAACTTATACACATCAAGACAGCATTTCACAAGATAGCCGGTAAGGGAATTCCATGTTGTCTGATACAAGCTACTTGTACCTAGTGACCGTGACCCTTACATTAAAGCGTATATTCGAGCCCGAGTTCAGCAGCATGTATACATGCGTATATTCAAATATTGTGTCAATGACAGTCACATTACTTTTAACTTCTCCCTAAAAATTATATATATTATAAAAATATTTTTTAAAACGATTAGTAAAATACATTATATTTCAAAAACAACTGCACACGATAAATGATAGTTGTGTTGTCATGATTTAAAAATGGGGCAATTCTGGGGTTGAACCTAAATACCATTTAATTAATTGTCATTCTGTGAAACACAAATCACCAAGGACAAAATCACTAAAATTCAACCTCAATCTGTCACGGTACATGTGGCCTGTTATAGGCGTATCAACGAAAGACAACATTGTTTTAGAAGTTGAAAAAAAAAATCGCATATTCATCACAGCGAGTTCACATTTTCTTTACTCAGTTTTTTTTTTTTTTTTTCGTTTTAGGATTTCCAGGTGTTGTGGGTTGTACTGATGGGACTATTATTAAGATTCAGGCTCCCAAAGAAAATGAAGCTGATTATATATGTCGGAAAGGATATTATGCCCTCAACATACAAGTAATGTTGAATCATATAATTATTATAATATACATATATGACTTAAGAAAATTTACTTGAGCTTATGGAGGCAATGCAACCATTATAGTATGAAGTTACAAGTATCATATACTTCTTATAATAAAATTACAGATGACATGCGATCCACGGTATCAAATAATTGACTTGGTGGCAAAGTGGCCAGGCAGTGTGCATGATTCAAGAATATTCCGTGAATCAGCCTTATGCACATATTTGGAGGAAGGTACGTGATAAACTCATATGCACACAGAATAATAAGTTTTTATTTTATATGTAAATATAATGATAATGAGGCCCATGAGCCACATCGTTCACCTGAGTCACCTTGGCCTGTCACTGCTCAAATGTAAAACTGTTTAAAAAAGATTTTTATCAAACTTTATGCTCATGAATATTTTTTACCCAAACCTAGCCCCAAATGATATCAACATAATTGAAAATGAATTCACATAACACAGAGATGACTCCAAATCAACATCAATATGAATAACATGGAGAATGATTGGAAGGGGGGGGGGTAGGGTAAATAAACATATATTGTAAAATAGAAATTAAAAGAATATAATTGTCTTTCCAGTTAGAATATTAAGACATAAATGAACTATAATGATAAAAATGTGAAGTTTACCGACAAACAAACAACTGGTGATAAAGAAAAAGCTCACTTGAGCAAACTACATGTAATAACAACAGTGATGAGGTGAATTATCATCTACAGGTCAGATTCAGGGGATATTACTTGGCGATTCAGGGTATGGCCTAAAACCTTATCTGATGACCCCATACTTATCAGCAGAGACAGAGGCCACACAGAAGTTCAATGCAGCTCATTGCAGAACTAGGCAATTATCTATTCTATAATCATTTTATGAAAGTCAAAATTCTTTAAAAGAATATGGTTTGCTTATGGTAATACATATTTTTCTTTTTATCTCAGAGTAACCATAGAGCAAACGTATGGAATTTTAAAAAAAAGATTCAATGCTCTTCACTGCGGATTAAGAACAAATCCTGAGCGAGCATGCAGGGTGGTCACAGCATGTGTCATCCTGCATAACATTGGTCTAATGAAGGGGGATATTTTGACAGAGGTGCCCCCGATTACTACTGACTCCAGCAGAACATATGATGCTGATATCCCTGATGATGTAATTGGTAGAACTGTGCGGGATCACATTAGAGACACCTACTTTCATGTTTAAATCTTATGGTACTTCAATTCTGTACAACACAAATAACGAACCATATGATTATGAACATCACTTAATACAAACATAAGCGAAAAAATTAAATGCATTACGATT
The DNA here is from genome assembly GCF_947568905.1 of Ostrea edulis. Classification (NCBI taxonomy): domain Eukaryota; kingdom Metazoa; phylum Mollusca; class Bivalvia; order Ostreida; family Ostreidae; genus Ostrea; species Ostrea edulis. The sequence continues at coordinate 17,373,001 of NC_079171.1, forward strand.
GTTGTAAAGTAATATTCATAAATTATGTTCAAGATAATTACATATAACACACCTTGATATGTAATACAAGAATTAAGGACAATTTGAGATTTGAATAACCAGCAGTCGTAGCCTTTTCAGTTATATATAGAAAAAACTCTAAACACTTTGTTGAAATATTTCGACCGTGTTACCGGTCTTCTTCAGTCGTGTTTATCGTTTATCTCTCATAGCAACGTCACGCACGACTACATACACGAAAGTACTATGACGTCACAGTAAGTATTATAAACGTCAAAGTTGATATTGCGCGAAAAACATTTGAGAAAGGTAAGAGTCTAATAATAAAATGAACAATACTCACCCGACCTCGTGGACACATCCTAAAATATGACTATGCATACAATTAAATATTTGGTATTAGTAAGTATTATAAACGTCAAAGTTGATATTGCGCGAAAAACATTTGAGAAAGGTAAGAGTCGTAATAATAAAATGAACAATACTCACCCGACCTCGTGGACACATCCTAAAATATGACTATGCGTACAATTAGATATTTGGTATTAGTAATGAAACAGAATGTTAGAAATGTATGTTCACAAAGCAGTCAACTACTGGCCTAAGTGAATACAAACAAGAAATATTACAGTAAGTAGTTAATCGTAAATACATCAATATCGTTATAATCAGTTATTATAACACGTTCTTTGAATACAAGTCTTACAAGACATTAATTATTAAAGACAAAAATGTTCCCTTTTGTTTATTCCGTGTGGTACATAAGTATTTAATTTTTTCTTCCACAAATTTTCTCTAAAGCGACGATAAATGTCATCTTTGTAAAATTTTTCTATTCCTATTATAGAATAATCGTCAATACTATGAGAATCCGTATAGAAATGAATAGCAACGGGGTCATCAGTTTCTCGTCTAATAAATCACAAGTTCAAAACATGCCTTTGGTATAGGGTTACCCCAGTTTCTCCCACATATACAATTTTGTTGCATTTTTTTGCAAAACACTCCATAAACTACATTGCTGGATTTACAATTGATATAATTTTTGATATGATATTTGTTACCGTTGCAGTCCTCAAATTGATTGGTTTTAATGACATATTGACATAAAGTACACTTTTTAGCACCACACGGCTCGCATAAATGTTCTTTTCTAAAAAATAGATTATTGTGTTTCTTATGTACCAGAATGTCTTTTAAATTTTTGTCTCTTTTAAAAGCCACTATGGGCATATCTCTAAAAACGTTTTTGAGGCGGTCAGAATTTTCAAGAATTTTTTTGACAGTTTTTAAAAATCTTATGAATATTGGGAATCACTTTAGAATAGTCTACCACAAAGGGAACACGGTTACCCTGCTTCGTCTTTTTTCTGTAGTTTAGGAGATTTGATCGGTCGAGTTTATCTACTTTCTTAAGTTCATTTTCTACATCATTATCCAAATAACCGCGTTTTCTTAGATTTTTCTTTATTTCCATCCGCTGAATTTGATATTCTTCTTCTGTGGAACAAATTCTACGCGCACGGAGCCCAAGTCCAAAGGGAATAGATTTTTTTGTAAATTCGGGGTGGCTAGAGGTTTTATTAAGGTACATATGTTTATCGGTGGGTTTGCAGTATAAGTCAGTACAAGGGATTCCGTCTGTTATTGAGATTGTAACATCAAGGAAATCGATTTTGGTGTTTGATAGACGTAAGTCAAGCTGAATGTTTGGATGTATTTCATTCGCGGTTTTATGGAATTGTTTAAGTTCTTTTTCTGTACCCGTCCAGATGCCAAAAATATCATCAATATAACGTACATAAAATAATGGTAGTTGTTTTGATTTTTCGAGAAGAATCTGCCCCCCCCCCCCCCCCCATGTAAACACAAGCGTAGTTTCGCCCAAGTTTTGATCCAATCGCGGTCCCTTCAGTCTGCATATAATGTTTGTTATTAAAGCTAAAATTATTGTCAAGAACAGCATCCAACATTTTTAATATACTTTCCGTGTCTACCTCTTTTTTGTGACGCTCTTGTAATGCTATTTTAATGATATCGCGAGCTTCTTTTCTTGGTATACTGGGATAAAGTGCTTTCACGTCCATACAAAATAAAACAAAAGAATCTGGTAATGGTTGCTTTACACTTGAAAGTTTTTAAAAAAAAATCTGTAGTATCCTGGACATAACTACCAAGGGATCTATTCGCATTCTCAAGTTGCGACTCAACGTACTCGGCTATCTTTTCTGTCGGGTGTTGTCGGCCAATTACTATAGTCCTGAGTGGATTGTTATTTTTGTGTATTTTTGGGTTAGCTTGAAGTTTTCCTGATGTTACTTCGGTGGGTAGTAGATAATGTCTTAATTCAGACGAAATGGGTCCTTTTTTATACATTTCATTAACTAATTTTTTTTTTATTTTGTTGGTAATTTGTTTGCTTTTATCGCACTCTACTTCACTGTAAGATGTGCTGTTAAGCATTTCATTCTCTACTTGGTCAACGTATTTATCCGTATCCATAACCACTATCCCAGATCCCTTGTCTGCAAGTCTTATTACTATATTTTGATCTGTTAGTAGTTCTTTCATAGCCTTTCTTCGGTGCGTGTAATATTACTAGAAAAATTTCTACTTAGACCTTTGATAAAGTCTTCTTTGACTTGTCTAATGTATTCATCTCTTCCTTCCTCTGGTGTCCAATTCTTTTTCAAATTATTATTTTTGAAATTTTCATCATTATTGAATGAAGATTCATTCTTTGATTCACGCAGACGCATCCTACGAACCATGTTTTAAATCCGTTAACAACTGAGTAAAATCAATATTTTTCTTTGTGGGCACAAACTTCAAACCTTTTTCTAACAAACTTAACTGTTCATTTGTTAATTTATATATATATATATATATATATATATATATATATATATATATATATATAACTGCTACGTTGCTGGTTATTCAAATCTCCTATACATGTATATATAACCTGCTCAGACGTTTTTAACAGATTCCATTTTCTTCATCAGTAATGGGAATCACACAGTTCAAAATACGATTTTTTTAAAAATACAAATGCAATTTGTACAGTGTCATCTATCTTTCTTAACGAGTTATATTCTTATATCGTCATTACTAAATTCAAATTGTCAGTATAAAACAAATACATACATTCTTTGTATTACTTTATTAGAGCACTAACCAATACTACAGAACGCAGGGTCACATAGTAGTAAAGGACTAAGCAGAAGATACAAAATGATAACCAAGGCTTTTCTACAGCTGTTAATTTCCTGACAAACGCTGACATTCATCATAGTATGTTATATCTAAGAAGCAGAGACGATCTGTGTTTTTATATTGATATGCAGTACTATTTCACATTAACTCAATGAAAGTATGTTTTAAATGGAGGATAGGGATAAAACCATGGCGGGGGCCGGAACTTCTTCTTAGATTTCTTCTTATCTTTCTTGTCCTTTTTATCTTTCTTGTCCTTTTTATCTTTCTTGTCTTTTTTATCTTTCTTCTTTTTATAATAGGGTGGATAAGGTTTGGGATACCAAGGTTTCCAGTATTTCCAACCTCCCATCTCCTTGTCCTTCTTGTCCTTCATATCTTTATTCTTTTTGTCTTTTTTCTTATCCTTGTCTTTATCCTTATCCTTGCTCTTCTTCATATATTTGTATGGATAGGGTCCAAATGGATACGGTTTCCAGTAGCGCCACTTATCCATGTCTTTATCCTCTTTCTTGTCTTTCTTCTCTTTTTTCTCGGATGACTTACGCTTCATTGAGTAGTACGGTCTGAGGTAGGGTCGGTAGTACGGTCTGAATTTGACTGGCTTGTAGACGCCATAGTATTTTGCTCTGTACGGAGGATAGAAGGTAGCCGACACCTGGGCAGCAAGGAAGGCGAACAGCAGACCCACGAACAGATGACGAATCATGACGAGCACCTGCTAGAGTTAGAAATTATGTTAAAACAACGTCATGACGAACACCTGCTAGAGTTAGACATTATGTTAAGACAACTTCATGACGACCACCTGCTAGAGTTAGACATTATGTTAAGACTACGTCATGACGAACACCTGCTAGAGTTAGACATTATGTTAAGACAACTTCATGACGAACACCTGCTAGAGTTAGACATTATAAAAAGAATTGCACTAACCTATCAAAAGTTATGAGTTAACAAGCAATTTGTACCTTTGAAAACATTTCTGACTATTTAAAACTAAACTCAAAATTTTATGCTGATCTAGTCATGATAAAAGAATAATCTGTTCTAAAGCGTTAGATAGGAACCATTCTAATTTCAAGAGCATTTAAGAGGGCTAAAATAAGCTATGCTACTGCACAATCCCTTTCACTTTTTGTGAATAAAATTATTATGAAATAAAAATTAGAGCATTTAAAAGACAATATCATACCTCCTTGGTCCAGCTCAAAGGTGAGTGTTGAAAACTGTAGGTTCTTCGTTTTTATACTTGTGATATAAGCCATTAATTAATGTTAACAAATGCATTGATTGCACGCTTATAAATTGGTCATCAAATAAGGCGTAAATGTCTCATTTACATGGGTCAATAGTGACAAGCGGTTTTAAATGTTACATATATTACTTCTGCATATTCTTTAAAATGGTGAATGAAGTTGCTGTGTCATTATACATTGTAGATGAAACGCGATTCTTCGTGGTCATTTTGTATTTGCATCGATTCGTTAATTCTTGTGTTGTTAGGTAAGGTAGGTGCCATTTAGGACAAGATCAGGGATAACAAACTATTGCAAAAAGTACCTAACACAGTGAATGTACATGGCAAATATCATTAATGCAGTTAGACGTGTATCACATTAAAAATGTATTGGAAATCAGAGGAACTCCCCCGTTCCCCTTCTTTATTTTAATGCACGTACAAAATATGTGAAAAGTATTATTTCTTCCTATTATAGACGTTTCAAATATCCAATCTGAGAGAGAGAGAGAGAGAGAGAGAGAGGGTAGCTTGATCTGATGCACAACATAATAGATGCTTTTTAAAATGCCTGATATGTTCTCGTGTTCATGAGAAAAAAAATCAGAAATTGTATAACTTTAAGACGAATTATTTACATGTATCTTATAAATGCCAAAACCATAAATATCAATGTTTCATATGCAAATTTTTTTTGACACAAGTGTTATACCACATCTAATAAACGTAGCATTTATCTTAAAACAGAGCCGTGAATAAAATTGTGTGAATTGATTAAGATATTCTATAAGCATGGAAACATAACACTGTACTTGTATTTCATATACACTGTACTTCGATTGTTGTGATTTCTTTTTAACTTGAAGAGGGGAGCGAAACACTTCAACCTTCAGTCAAGAGCTTTTTGAGATTATGTAAGTGTTGATTTTTTAATGTATGATTACAATTTCTCCATACATTTCAGGGGCGGATCCAGCCATTGCGGTTGCGGGGGGCGCCACTTTATGAGACAGGGGGTCTGGGGGCCGCCTTGAGACCCCCAGTTGGTCCAGGGCAAAGCCAAGGTGGGGGCCCAGGGGGCGAAGCCCCCGGAAGCTCCTGGATTTTACAGATTTTATAGGGCTTGAAATATGTCTCCTACTTAGTCATTTGTACTATTTTCTATGATTTTTCATAAGGTGAAATCAATAAAATTGACGCAAATTTTAAGTGTTTTTCGAAAAAAATTAAGTTCTCCCAATAAAGTAATTCAAGAAATCAAAAGATTTTGTAATTTATTTCTCCGGGAGTGGAAAAAATTATTGCTTCTTTTATCGTTTAGTACATTTTTCTAAAGAAGATACCACGATTTACCTGATCCCCCCCCTTAAATCCGCCACTGCATTTGTAAATATCCATACGTATGTTAGAATAGTTTCTACAAGTGTACAAAATGACGGGTTTTGACTGCAATAAATAAATTATTTACAAACAAGTTACACTTATCCATACAACTATACAATTTAGAAATAAATTTCATTTGTACACGTGCATGGGATGAACTGTGACGCTGTGGCGATTTAAAAAAAAAATATTTTAGCGGAGTATATTTTGGCAGTCTTGGAGGTCCAAAACATAACAGAAAATGATAAAGAGTGTAGTCACTCTTAACTACCATTTACTGTCTTTCAGAAAATAAACCCAGTAGTTTATTTACCTCCCAAGCTGAAGAGTACTACATAAAACAGAACAAACTTATCTTTCTTGCGAAAGTACGTACATGTATTGTGCTAGGAGACACATTTGGGTGCAAATTTAACCATTAAAAATTTGGTGGCATGATACCAAACCGCTAAATTAAGACATTATTATCACCCCGCGGAAAAAGCGCTACACAGTACGAAATGAAGCACTTAACGCGCTTCATGAAAAGTCTGCCAGGAGTAGTTCACACACATGTACACGTACTGTATTTTCCAAAAATGATTCTTTGTTTTTATGTCCCATCGAAAAATTTTCACTCATATTGATTTTCAAAAATGAAGTGTATTTCTTATATTTATATTTTACTTTCATTTCTGTCGGAATTCCCAACCATTAAATATACGTATTATGTTTATCACGATTCATACGCATGTTGTTCACATCTGCATTGCATTCATGAGGAAATGGCTATCATTACAATTAGTATAGATATCGAATGGGGAAAAAAATGGAAATGTGAATATTGTAGTGTGCGTGAAGATATGCATAAAAAATATGCTTGTTTTTAGCCAGACGTTATGTTGACTGTAGGCTGTTTTTAGAAAAGTTGGATTTTTATATTTATTTTTTCATATGTCGCAGGTACGTCTTCAGCAATTCTTAAGAGGCATTAGCAGTTAGGACGAAAATATTGAAAATTATGTAAAATTTCTTCGCAACAAATTATTTACTTTCATACAACAATGCTTCTGCCATTAATTCTATACAAACAAAAGAAATTTTAATTATGTCAATGATTGCAAGATTTATCAATTGTAAGTATGTCAGTGGTGACTTTCTACTGTAAAGGTGTTTTAGTCATTATGGTAGCAATCGACTTATGCCTCTTTAAAACAATAAATATTCCTAGATTGCCAGAACAGTAATCTATACATGCACTTCCAGTTCATATAGATTAGATATAACTTCAGGATCTCCCCCTGCTCATCCTCTCCTTCATCTGGATCAACGTTATAAAATATCCCCCTGCTCAGTCTCTCCTTCATCTGGATTAACGTTATAAAATATCCCCCTGCTCAGTCTCTCCTTCATCTGGATCAACGTTATAAAATATCGCCCTGCTCATCCTCTCCTTCATCTGGATCAACGTTATAAAATATCGCCCTGCTCAACCTCTCCTTCATCTGGATCAACGTTATAAAATATCGCCCTGCTCAGTCTCTCCTTCATCTGGATCAACGTTATAAAATATCGCCCTGCTCAGCCTATCCTTCATCTGGATCAACGTTATAAAATATCGCCCTGCTCATCCTCTCCTTCATCTGGATCAACGTTATAAAATATCGCCCTGCTCATCCTCTCCTTCATCTGGATCAACGTTATAAAATATCGCCCTGCTCAACCTCTCCTTCATCTGGATCAACGTTATAAAATATCCCCCTGCTCAGCCTATCCTTCATCTGTAATACACTGTCTGTAATACTTATAAAAACATTAAAAAACACTGTCTGCATTCAAAAACACTGTCTGCATTCAAAAACACTGTCTACATTCAAAAACACTGCCTGCATTCAAAAACACTGTCTGTAATACTTATAAAAACATTAAAAAACACTGTCTGCATTCAAAAACACTGTCTACATTCAAAAACACTGTCTGCATCAAAAACACCGTCTGCATTCAAAAACACTGTCTGCATCAAAAACACTGTCTGCATTAAAAAACACTGTCAACAGTAGATTGAATCCTATTCTATATATTTTTTTTCAAATGTATTTTTTTTCTTTTGGTTAATCTCGTCAGAATGACAACAAATGAACTGTTATTAGTTGAATTCCTTTACATTAAAAAACAATTAAGAAACTAACAGTATCGAAATTACATGTGGTGTTACTTATAACCCCCCCCCCCTCCCCTCTCTCTCTGTAAATTATTGAAGTCAACACTATATTAACAAAGATAGCCCACGCTATCCTTTACATGTTACATTATTTCCTAGATCTATGCGTTGAAAATATGAATGAAACTAAAATTTTCTCTTTCATTTTATTGTACCGTTATATTGACTCTTCATTAATTGAGATAATAAAAGACCGTGTTCGTTTATATTCAGTAGAGTGAATTCTCTGCCCTTGATTGTTTACAAACCGGTCAGGTACACGCAGACGAGGCTTACGATAGAAATACAGAAGGCGCTGGAACGGAATGCATACAAGCGCTTTACATACGCTTAGCTCTGAAAAAGTGGTTTTAATGTGATAATTGTTTGTTAATTTTTTCTATAATGTGTGAAGAATTGTTCCTTCATTTTGTTAAGAATTCGGCAAGATATAACAGGTTAAAATCAAAGTTAACAAAACTTGAAATACGTCCTACTATAAAATAAGTTATGAAGCTGGTGTTTGAAAAGAAGAAACACGTAACATAACATGGAATCAAAGCAATGAGGAATACCAATGTTCGTAATGGTCCTATAGAACGCTTCCCACTGAGAGAGGGGGGAAAAGGAGAACATTTCAATTAGGGTTATTAAATTGATCAGTTATTAGAAACCGGTTACTAGCACGATTTTCTGATCGAGCACTCGGTTACTCGGTCCTTATCTGACATGAAGTGAATTATCTACCGCCTTGCCATCATAACTTACATAACTGACATTTCACGGATCATGAATCTCCCATTTGTTTAAAGGTATTTACATAATTTGAAGGATGTCGTCGGCATGTTTGTTCCAGCCAGTACAAAATCCGCACTAAATCGTATACGAAACTGTATTTATGGAATTAAATCTCCCCCCTCCCCAAAAAACCCCGCCGGTTTAGAGGGATGGTCGCTTTATCAAGAATTTAGCATTTAGAGACATTTTATCTCAATATTTACTAAATGTTTCTTTGTCATACCACGAACCATATAATATAGTGTTCAAAGACTATTATTTCACTATTGGAAATTAAACAAAATAAATTACTAACATGTTTATTTTCAATATATAGCACTAATTAAACATTTTTACAATGCATAAATAATGGAAAACATTCCATTTAATTAGAACTGAATTTTACAAGAAAAGGTTTTACTTGCTGAATATCAAACACACGTGTAATTACACTTTTATGTCACAGACTTGTCACTTGAAAAACTTGTCCAGTGTTGTCTGGGCGGTCTTAGGTCTTTTATTCACAAACAAATATTCAATATTTAGAATGAGATCTCCAATTGCTGGCTTTATGGAGGCTTCTGAGAATAGGTCATGAATGTCTCATAATTGCTGCAGAATTTCCTCCAAGCTCATCATAGATTTCAATAATGTATTCTTAAGGAGTTTCCTCACGATGTTAGGGTCCTAGATCTTTCTCCCACTCGTCTGAATTATCTTCTGTCGGAACACTGTGGTGGAAGTTACTATCAAAATCAGCTGGTATTTCTCGAAGTTGTTGTGCTAGTTAAATTAATGGAATGCTATCATCATTATCTTCATCATCATCTCCAGTATTGTGTAATTCTTCTTGGTTTTTCATAGTGGAAAATCCTGCATGTTTGAAGCACGTTTGAAGCACCAGGTTCTGGATATCCAGTAGATTGCATCAAGGATATATATCTCTCTGTAGAGTTCTGCAGCTGATTGGCTCTTGTCAATCTTTGTGATGAGGGACTTAATCATCAGCTTTCTGTACATAGCCTTGATCACACCTCGATCCAATGGTTGAAGCACATATGTAGTGTTGGCAGGAAGAAACCTAAGTTTAACTCAAACATATACGCAAAAAATTTCCTCAAATTCAATTTTTTTGAAACTTTAATAGTTTGTTCTAAGGAACAAAACCTTTTACTGTGCATGGTATATAAAAGACATTTATCCTATCATTTTTGTCCACATAGTTTCAAGTATAGGGTATCAGGCCCTAGTAAGAAGAGTGTGAAATCATTCATTCGTGATAAGAATGTTTCCTGTGTAAAAATTATCTAGAGAGATTTTTACAAAAACTAATAATACTCTTTATAAAACCGATCTATTTGTCTATAAATCTCGACAAAATATTTTGTAATTGATTTATTTGTGTACACCATGATATACATGATAACACATATGGATCGTCAATAGTAAATCTTAAACGTAAAAATGCTACATATTAGACTTTCTTAAAAAGGAAATGTATAATTCAAATTTTGAAGAAAAAAAATCATATATATATATATAATGAATAAAAGATACAGACAATTGATATATTTTAAAATAAAAAAATTTCAACCCAGGATTTCGGATATTTTGGACTTTTTAGAATATGATTAAGAAAAAAATTGACACATTCGGCAAATGACGTCATCATATTTGACCTTTAACCTTAAGATATTACCTTGACCTTCATTATGCTTTAAGACAAAATACTGCTTCTACAAGTGTCTCTACTAGTTACAAAACAAAAGTTATGCGTTACTTCATGATAGATAATTTTATCTCACAAAGATGAAATAAATGCATTCAAAATTTAGACTCCCAGAATTCCAATATTTTGAATGTCTCCTATATTTTTCAGAATATGCCAAATACATGCCATGGTCTCATAATATTAACCAAGATTTATAATCAGTTTTGTTCAGAACTTCGTTGAATTATGGATATTTCATTTATCAAATTAATGAAAGAAAATATTAGAACAGTGCTTAATTTTTTTATGAATTGATAACTTAAGTTTTTTTCTTAGCTAAGAATTGTTTTAGTACTTAAGTAGCAAATCTAAGAAAAATCTTAGAATCTTTATGAATCCCGGCCCAGGTGAGCTAAAAATAGGTTAAGAAATAAAATAACAGAAACGTCGCGTATGACCTATGAGTAATTTGGCAAACGGTTGTGATTTATGTGAAAAATTTAGAAGTGCTGAAATGATAACTGTAACATCATTTAAAAGCATAAATTCATTTTCCAGATTATTTGAATCAATTTTAGTATCTTCCGATCACTATTCGGGTAGCTGGTTGACAAATCTATTTTCAATGCATTATATAAAGAACAATAAAGGATGGCAAATATCGATGCTATTTTTCCGTAGGTGCAGGACTATTTTTCCGTAGGTGCGGAACTATTTTTCTGTAGGTGCGGGACTATTTTTCTGTAGGTGCGGGACTATTTTTCTGTAAGTGCGGGACTATTTTTACACCTATTCACAATAAGTCCGTTTAATACTCTGCGTGACAAGGTGACTTGATTCATAACATGTATAAGTAAAACAAACGACCACTTAATGATTGTATCACAAGGAATAAACCTACTAAAACTGAGAACGCCATGAAGGACAAATACAGATACGAAGCAGCAGAGTGAGACAGGCGGACAGACGGACGTGTGGACGGACAGGTGTCAACGAGTGTCGATATGCTTCGCAGGCGACACAAAAACCGAATTTTGTAATCTTTCAAATTATTCTATACGAATTAACCCTATGCATCAACTTCGTGCACATGTACAGCATATCAGTCGGTGAATGACCGATCAATCTCCAAAAATTCGGTTTACATTCCAATGATGGCGATTCGTACCAGCTGGCATGACATTCACTAGCTAGGTTTTAAATTAAACAGCTTTAAATGATTGATATCACACGCTTAAAATATTATACAGGCCACGTGATGTGTAGTACTAGCAGTCTCAAGGTTAGAAAATCTGGATTTCGTTAAATAGGCAACACTGAACATCTGCACCTCTGTGAGAATTTCACCAATAAGTACATGCACATGCATATCTGTCCACAAAAGGTTTCTGTCAAGTCAATCTATAATCAAAACCATCTGTTTTAGTAAATTGTTTTAGTAAGTTAACTTCACTCCACTGAAAAGAGAGATACCTTGAGTGATAAAATATTTAATTCTGATTAGAAAAGAGAGATACCTTGAGTGATATAATATTTAATTCTGATTAAAAAACCTGAGTGCCGTAACATAAAATACGCTTTAATCTAAATACTTAAATTGCAAGTACAAACTCAAAGTGAAGATCTTAACTTGAAATATGTTTAGATTGTTAACAAGCACAAACTCAAAGCGAAGACCTTAAATTGAAGCATACTTAAATTGCTAACAAGCACAAACTCAAAGTGAAGACCTTAACTTGAAACATGCTTAAATTGCTAACAAGCACAAACTCAAAGTGAAGACCTTAACTTGAAACATGCTTAAATTGCTAACAAGCACAAATTCAAAGTAAAGACCTTAACTTGAAACATGCTTAAATTGCTAGCAAGCACAAACTCAAAGTAAAGACCTTAACTTGAAACATGCTTAAATTGCTAGCAAGCACAAACTCAAAGTGAAGACCTTAACTTGAAACATGCTTAAATTGCTAGCAAGCACAAACTCAAAGTAAAGACCTTAACTTGAAACATGCTTAAATTGCTAGCAAGCACAAACTCAAAGTGAAGACCTTAACTTGAAGCTTGCAACATCAGATTGCGAGACATACCCAGGACTAGGACGGCCAATATAGAGCTGGTGTCTTAAGCAGTGCATGGACAGAACTATGTACAAATATTAACAGTGACTCACTACTTTATCCGAGATTTTCAGCTTATTTTACATATGAATTGATGAATTTATTAATTCTTTCCCCATATCAATAAAAATGATAGTGATAAAAAAATACGCATCGAACCAAGCAAAGGGTGAGGGATTTATGATAGTTAAACGAACCAAATCAGGGATTTATAATACGAAGAGTTTATATTACGAAGAGTTTAGCGAGCCAAGCGAAGGATTTATAACGAACCAAGCGAGTGTTTATAATACAACACGTATAACAACCCAAGTAAGGGGCCTGCAATAAGATTATAATCACGTGCACCCTCCGTGTGAACCTGCACTCCTTGTTAATGTGGAAAATAAAACTGATAAAACATTTCCTGAAAATCTGTGGAGTCTATGTTTATTGTATTTTTCAATTCTCAATGTTTCTTTGTGTTTAATCAAAACGTACCTTAAGTAACATTGGATTTCATTGGGTAAAACTGTGTAACTTAAAGGTGCATATTCAAGAAGGGGATGTATAAAACGCTAGGAATCCTCAGCGGCCTGGACGCTCGTATTATAAAGATAAGGACAGAGAAAAGTCACGTATGCACAAACAGCCACTGAATTCTTAACGTTAAAAAACCCATCATTACAGGCATTTAAATCTTGCAAAGTCACATCTCGTAGATTTTCTCAATTTTATCCTAGTCTTATAATCCATTATACAATAAGCGTATCAACACATCGCGCAAGTTTCGTCCCTTGCCCGCCATTTTGCGGTAGGACTTTGTACTTTTCTGATCTGTAGCTTTGACATTTATTATTTTCTATCAAATGCAGTCAACTACAATAATGCCCCAGGGTGAGGCAACCCATATAATTGTATGCAAAAATGTAGAGTGACGCTAAGTTGGAGTCACGTGCTTAATTACTGAATACTGATTGGATAATATAGAAAAGTAGTGAGTTTTGGAAAATTGAAACAAATATTCAATGTACGTTACACAAAAATCAGCTTGAATTTTTTTTTTTAAAAAACCCCATAAATTCAATTATTTGATAATTGTTGTTTGAGTGTAAAACGTTAAAATTTGCTAACAAATAATGATAGACAAAAAGTTTACAGATCATTGTTTAGAAGTAAGTATAGCTATATATGAAATGAAATCCGCCTAAACAACAGAGGCTATGCTTGCAAATTCTGTATCAATAAACTTATTTTGACTGGCTAATGTGTCAGTTTTTCACAATCGGCCATCCTCGGATTATTCCGCTACAAGTCATGCAATGATTCCCCATCCAAACAAATTTGGGGTGCTTCCCAGTTGGTTAATATTTAAACATGAATATTCACAAAGTTATTAATCCTACAACCACGACTATGACGTAGTGTGAATGGAGACAATAGGCGTGGTTTGCTACGATGACGTCAATAGTACATAGAATTTAAGGATATTACCCCCTTAACGTAAGTACAGATTTATGAAGATTTTTTTTCCTATTCTATTGTGAGATGTTCATTACAATGCAGAATTTTTCCTTTTTTTCAATTAAACATTTTTATCTTACTTCTAATGGTAACATACTTAGTGCTTTTCTCGAGAATCCCTCTCCCCTGAAACAGAACACCCAATTCTCTGAAGTATACAGTTCTGTGGTCGCCCTAACTGTAGTGCTCAACGTAAACCAACCAAACGAGGGCTCTATTAAACAGCTCGTATACCTGAAGTCTCATTTGTAAATGTCTTAATTTAGATTCAAAGTCTGTTACCTTTTGCCATCATTTTGTGCTGGTGAAAAAGGTTACGACTTTTAAGAAACTTGTGTAAAATATTTGAATGTGACGGAAATCCTTTAGCGCTGCGTTGATTAATCTTTTATTTTGTAAATTAAAACCACAAATTATCAAGACACCACAGTTGTATTATGAACATCATTCATGTGGTTAAATAAATGACAAATTAATGTGTTACGATGACAAGCCTTAGCCGATATAGGTCATTAATTACATTGCACTATCAGGGATTTTACCTGCTCCAAATGTCTTCTGGTAAGCAGGTTTACATAGAAATCAGCTGATGTTCAGACCAGTGCTTTGATTTGATTTTGGATAAAATTTCGTCAATACAGAACCGAATTCGGGAGATTTAATTCAACCGGTCTTATTTTTTGCTACACTGTGATTTATATTGAAACGGATAAAATATATATTTTCGAATTCGGATTTTTTTTTTTTTTTTTTTTTTTTTTTTTAGAAAAAGAACATAATTTTGAACGAAGCAATGTTATGATGCAAATATCAGACCAAAAGACCTAGAGAGACTGTACAAATCTGGTCAAACTTGGAGAAGTAAAGGAATAATCTTGTCACACTTAAAGGTTGAACTAGACAGACCACAATGTGAACTAGTTTGTATTACTAATTGTGCAATCCTGTATAAATAAAGGATACTATCATTACATCAGTCTTTGTTTTAGTACAATGTAAATTAGTTTTTTATTTCTAAAATGTCATTGTTAACAGCCATTTTATGTAGCGACTTAAACATTTGTATAAGGGGTCCAGCACCCACTGTCATCGATTCTTTTTTTCATAATTGATTCTGCCCGACCAAGCTGATAATCGCTGTAATATATACCCTCTTTACCCTCCATCTTATATATCTACAGATTATGAACAACAAGTCATTAATGTACGTTGCACTTTGCCACCAGCGTGACTTTAATTATGAATGAACTGAAAAGTTATCAGTTTCCAATGTAATATGTAATTATAAATGATTACGTAATAATTAGGGTTAGCAATAATTTTGATCAAAAATATGATTTGATATGATTTCATACCGAGAAATGAAAATAATGAAATATAATCACATACGAATATGATTAAACCAATTAATTACAGAAGTACATAACGTAATAATTACATAAGATCCAAAAATCATATTCCTTGTGGTCTGAAACCGCATATCATAACAGAGTATCATTTGGGCGGCGGAAAGGGTAAAAAAAGACGTTAATGCAAAACGAACAATTCATTTTCAAAATTATACTGAAATACAAAACAAACCGTCTTCAAATAAAATTAACAGATCCCGTTGCAAAACCAACGATAACCGATGCAAAGCCAGCGATCACTGATGCAAAACCAACGATAACCGATGCAAAACCAACGATAACCGATGCAAAGCCAGCAATCACCGATGCAAAGCCAACAGTCATTAATTGAATTAACGTGCGAGTCTAAAATTGTATGCTACAGTACATTTTCCTGCAAAATACAATTAAAAGATTTAAACTATAAGATCTATTTTCCTTGGACATCTAGATTGTTTGAATGAGGTGATTTTGTGTTCAAACTTTTATTAATTTTCAAATTCTTTGTAATTGGTTGAATACTTCATATTGATATCAATTGCCGTCATCTTAGTACGATAGTTATGATTTGTTTGTTGGTTTGTTTATTTCATTGAGATTATCAATAATAACCTATGTGGCTTATTCTCTAACAATTATTCCTTCATCTCGTGAAGTTCGGCGTCTTTAAATGTGATATTGTACACATTACGCAAAGTGACGAGTTTCCTTTAGCAAAAGACAAAGATGTTAGATGCGTGGACAGTTCAAATCAAAAGGGAATCAATCGGTTAACGATGTTAAGACAATTGCTTTGTGCTAACATCAAATTACAGGTGGTTGCCACAGGGGAAGTTCTTTCTTTCATTCATGAAGATCGCCAATATTCACTTCATTTGATTTCAACAGGAAATTCTATTCATTTATAACAGCTGCCAGAACACATGAATTTTTATAGATTTGACGTTTACATATAGGTAGGGTGTTTTTGTAGTGTACTTTTACCAGTCTCTAAGATAGTTTGGAGCCTAATTCTTGTTCACTTTATGCATTGTTTTTATTCGTGTTGTTTTTCGCCTATTGTGAAGCAGTTCTTAACTTGTTTCCAAATCTCGATGCTAGAAAAGTTCCTTCTGTGACTATCCTTCCTTTTTTTTAATCTAATTTTGCAGATTCGTTTTGATTTTTACATCTCCCTGATCGAGTCAACTCTAGATATATCTTTTTGATAAATCCCAACATTGTATTAGTTTGAGAATTAGTAATTGGAAATTCCAAGATTTACGCAATGTATGCAAGTAGTTTAAAGACATATTTAAGAACTTGATTAATGATTTTTAAGATTGGATAAATGTATGCTATTTGAAGATAAGAATACCAAATGATTTAAAAATTAGAGAAAATAAGATAAACATGCAGGAAGTCAGGAACATACACGACTAAAATACAATATACTTTGAGTTGAAATATCTTGAGAACTTGAACAATTATTTTTTTTTAATTTAGCATTTTGGAGGTTTCTCTATAACAAGAGACTTCAATAACGAGAATTATTAAACAAATTAGAACAATTTGAGAAATATTTGAACATATGAAAACTATTTACATATCTATGAATATGAGAAATATTTTAATTATTAGAATAGATGGAAATTATTTGACCATATGAGAACTTTAAGAGCTTGATAAATCTTTATTGAGATTACACGACTGAAATGTTCGATGATTGAGAAATTGACATTACATGTATATTTGAAAAAAGAAAATATACAGCGACAAACATGACTACAGTGTAACACACTCTGACTGGGTAAAGATATCTTCTGTAACACTCTGACTGAGTCAAGATATCTTCTGTAACACTCTGACTGAGTAAAGATATCTTCTGTAACACTCTGACTGAGTCAAGATATCTTCTGAAACACACTCTGACTGAGTCAAGATATCTTCTGAAACACACTCTGACTGAGTCAAGATATCTTCTGTAACACACTCTGACTGAGTCAAGATATCTTCTGTAATACACTCTGACTGAGTCAAGATATCTTCTGTAACACACTCTGACTGAGTCAAGATATCTTCTGTAACACACTCTGACTGAGTCAAGATATCTTCTGTAACACACTCTGACTGAGTCAAGATATCTTCTGTAACACACTCTGACTGGGTCAAGATATCTTCTGTAATACACTCTGACTGAGTCAAGATATCTTCTGTAATACACTCTGACTGAGTCAAGATATCTTCTGTAATACACTCTGACTGAGTCAAGATATCTTCTGTAATACACTCTGACTGAGTCAAGATATCTTCTGTAATACACTCTGACTGAGTCAAGATATCTTCTGTAATGCACTCTGACTGAGTCAAGATACCTTCTGTAACATACTCTGACTGAGTCAAGATATCTTCTGTAATACACTCTGACTGAGTCAAGATATCTTCTGTAATACATTCTGACTGAGTCAAGATATCTTCTGAAACACACTCTGACTGAGTCAAGATATCTTCTGTAACACACTCTCAGAATGACTGAGTCAAAATATCTTCTGTAACACTCTCTGACTGAGTCAAGATATCTTCTGAAACACACTCTGACTGAGTCAAGATATCTTCTGTAATACACTCTGACTGAGTCAAGATATCTTCTGTAAACTTGAACATTTCATTAATGATTTTTCAAGGTATAGGATTTTATGATTGAAAACTGTGACATTCAGCAATTAGAACATACGATAATTTTTTGTTATACGAGATTCATAGAAATTTAGAACTTTTTCAAACATATGAGACATATTTGATACATCTCTTATAGGGACATTAGTTGTGAAAGTGATGGCAACCTTTCTCTCTCAAACTTTCTCAATAGCATAGGAATAGAACAATAGAAACCTAATAAAACTACGCTTTTATTGTACAGAAATATATAAGGAAGAATTACATGTATTGTTTTGCAAGACAAAATTACAGTACGGCCAACGCGGATTCCGTATATGTGTTTAAGCACCACTTTTACATATTCATGTGCCTGTTTTGAGGTTAAAAAGTGTTTGAAATAATTAAATACTGATGTTATTGTTGAAATATATGATATTGAGCATTTTCATTGAATCGAATTTTTGGTGACAAAATGACAACTAATGCCCCCTTAAGAACTTCACCAATCTACCATAATTCATAAATTACATGACAGAAACCAATTAGAAAATTAAAAATCCATATGAGAAATATGTTCCTATAAGATCAAGAGAAAAACATTGCATGAATATGAGTTTCATGTTCCTTTTAATTCTCTCATGAGAAAACAAATTGTTATAAACTCTCTGTGAACTCGTTTATCTTCTTTTACCATTTTAAAATGAATCACCATAAGGATTGAGGAAGTTACTGTTTTAAGGTATAAGCTCCTCCCAACCCACACCACCGTCTTTCAGTACTATCAGCAGTTTGATTACAATATAGCATACCTTTTGTTAAATGGAAGGGATGTGGACGGGGGGGGGGGGGGTGAGTATATAGACCTATCCAGTATTAGGTACTTTATTTTGATTAAGTTATGCTACAATTAATACCAAAAACTCTCATGAGTAACCCTAAAAAAAAAAAGTAACAGACACCTGGGGAAAAAGCACGATGAAACCATAAGATAATATAGATATATATATGATTTCCCATGATTTGTGATTTTATGATTTATATTCAACGAGTTGTGCTTCTTTTTTCTTTTTTTTTATCCCCGAGCTTTGGTGAGGGTTAGCTGGATAAAATCATATCAAACCACAAACCATGGAAGATTCTTTTTATCACATGTTAACCCCCCACTTCGGTTATTCATTTACGATACTGTATTGTTGGGAATTTTACTTCCTGGCTTTTTATAAACAAACTACGTAAAATTGACGTTTGTTAGTGACGTTACAAACGGCGTAGGAAAACATAAAGCTATGAATAAAGGAGTAAACATGCAATAAAATCGGGTATGTAACATTGTTTTCAAAAAAGATGAAGTTGATTTTACAATTGTCTGAAAATTCTTAACAAGCAAAAGCAAACAAATATAACAAAACCCAAAAGCTCCAAATCCTAAATCGTATGGGGAGGAAAGGGGGAAGGTTGGTCCTGAAATTCAATTCATTGGTTCTTTAATTTTTATAATTCCAATTCAATGTTACTATATAAAAAGGGGGCAACCTATGGAATCAAACTTTACTTGTGGAAAAATAACCAACATAACATGAAATGATAACAGAAAAAGTACATCGTCGGAAAAAAGAAAGCCCCCTGAGTTTCTCACCTGACACCTGATGTAGGCCTACAAGCATGCATTTTTGTCCGGCGCAGTATGAAATGATTTCAAGTTAATAATTGTATGCATTAGTCACTCATATATTTTCTGGCATATCTATAGTGGGTTTTTTTTTTTGGTCGTCGAAAATATTGATAAAAAGTAATAATGAAGAATTGCTGACATGCTAAAGACATCCTTAACCTGATGTAAGGATGCCGAGGACTGCGAAAAATCACATACTGGACACATAAATATAATAAATGACGAAGGATTTTGTACAGTCATATCATTTGTCAGCAATTACACTTGATTTTTACAAAAATTCCTTAACTGGCACTTAATTACAATCAGAAATAGTAAATTATCCATCTATTACTTATAATGACCAATCACTTGAGGACTCCAACGTGTTATGGGCCCTCTGTAGTCAAGGAGAACTAACTCGTGATATACTGTGAAAAACGTCACGTCGTACTCTCAGAACGCCAACATATCAAAAGCTGCGGTGTCGTTACTACAGGAAGTAGATCAGTAACAGCAAGCTGCCGTGTCGTTACTACAGGAAGTAGATCAGTAACAGCAAGCTGCGATGTCGTTACTACAGGAAGTAGACCAGTAACAGCAAGCTGCCGTGTCGTTACTACAGGAAGTAGATCAGTAACAGCAAGCTGCGATGTCGTTACTACAGGAAGTAGACCAGTAACAGCAAGCTGCCGTGTCGTTACTACAGGAAGTAGATCAGTAACAGCAGCATGGTTAGACCGTCAGGAAACCAACAGACAAGCATCACTGCAGAACATCAGTTGTTATACATGCTACTAATTCTTTATTTCGAAAAACATACATCTTATAGCATCATAACAAAATTGGATAATAATTACAAAGCTGAATATTAACGGCCAATTCTTACAAAGACATCTAGCAGATGTAAATACAATAGTATAATGATAGTAAAAAAGGAGAATGACGATACAAATTACATTATATAAACTCTTCTTAGTTCTTTACAAATAAATTTTTCAAAGTTACAAAGTTCTTTAACATCCTTCCCATTTGATAGTTTTATAAATTTGAACACGGGGGGTTTACTCCAGTAATACTTTTTCACTAATTTAGCTCTAATCTGACAATATACAGGACATACTAACAAAAAGTGGTATTCATCTTCAATTTTAGTGATACATGTTTTACAAAATCTTTTTTCACGTGGTACAGTTTTACGTCTGCCAGTTTCTATGGATAACCTTATTTTGGAGATACCCTTTTTGTACATTTTAGGAATAGAACTTTCTAGGTAATATAGCAAAAAAAAAATTATCAACCAAATGTTTGTAAATAGTGCATTTTGATTCAAACTCCATGTTGCTATGCAAATTTTGAATAAAATGATCCTTCAATCTTTGTTGTATTATTGGCAAACAAACATGGCTATTTAAGTTGTGTTGATCATGCCACATATAACTAAGTCCCAAACAATCAAGTTGTTCCTTGATAAAAGTAGCCCAGGTACGACTTGTATGCTTTGTATTTTCACAGATATTGTATAAACATTAATATTCAGCATTAAGTACACAATTTTCAGACAGCAATAGTTTAAACCAAAACTTGAACATTCTCAAAATACGAACATGATACAATGGTAAACGCCCTGTTTCACAATCTGCCATGGTTGTATTAGTGTTTTACGTACAGCGAACACAAGTGTAAATTTTAAAAAATGTAGGTGAACCTTTTCAATGTCAGGTTCTTTGTGTAATCCCCACACTTCACATCTGTAATTCAAATACTACAGACATAAGTATCGAAAAGGGAGACAATGATTTAAATACAATTGTTTTATGGTTGATTTAAGGGCAAATAATGCTTTGCGACCTAGTGATGCTGACTGTTTATGCGTTACCAAAAATTTACCATCAACATTAAATAAAAAGTCCAAGTAAACAAATTGATCTAATATTTCTATACTTTCATCTTTATACACCCATTTCTCACCTTTACGAATCTTCGCACCATTTCTAAATACAACAATTTTGGTTTTTGCTACATTGACAACTAAATCCCATTGATCTGTATAACTTTGCAGCGTATTTAACATATTTTGGAATTCAATAACTGATTCTGCAAGCAACACCATGTTATCAGCATACATCAAAATATAAAGACTTAATAACTGTAAATCAGTCGGATCATTACCTTTTTTGATAAATTCAATTTCAAGGTCATTTACATTCAATACAAAAATAGGGGATACAACACTTCTCCTTGTAATAGACCAATGTGGTTTTCAAAAAATTGTGAAATGTGACCAGAGGATTTTACACAAGTTCTAACCCTACATGTACCATACATGGAACGAACAATCGTAAGCAGCTTCCCTTGTATACTGTAATGTTTTAATTTTCTATACAATTTTTCCTTATTAACCGAGTCGAATGCCTTCTTATAATCCCCAAAGCAATAATATAAGCGTTTTTGGATCGGAGTGATTGTATTATAAGACAATGAACCGCAAAAATTGCCTCCTTAGTACATACCTTTGATTGAAAACCAAATTGTGCATTTGAAATAATATCATACGAGCTGCCCATGAGACGAGTCTCAGCAGCCGCCGCATTCACGCTAGGCCAAAGCCATACACTAACACGTGTAATCAACATTAATCATTATTAGGCATAGGGTAGAAAATATTGAGCTCTTTGATATTAAAATAAAGTGTTTCATCGTTTAAATGATATTGTGCTCGACCTCCGCCCCTCCCCCAACACACAGACACACCCACACCCCACACAGACATACCTACCCACCCACCCTTGCATTTTTGTCGAATATTTATTTATCAAAGGTTCTAATAACACGGGTTCGTGTTTATCGATACCTGTAATCTATTGGGTAGTCTACCTTGTCAGGTGACATCTAAATCTTCATTTCACGGATTTTAACTGACCACTGTTAGTGAGTAGAATTTTGAAACCATTCGAAGGCTCTTTTTAGTACATATAACTTATGCCCCACCCAACCGCCCTTGCCTTACTCGAGTACTTTGATTTATCATCAAAAAATGTTTTGTTTTATAGAAAGGAAGAGAACACTGTGTGAAGAATTGTTTATGTATATCAGTGTTTTTGTACTTTCAGAGTACTTCATATCCTAAACTACGTGTTTGTGTTTATTATATGAAAGGTGAAGATAACGAACAGTGATCAATCTCATAACTCCTGCAAGCAATACAAAATAGATAGTTGGGCAAACACGGACCCCTGGAAACACCAGAGGTGGGATCAGGTGCCTAGGAGGAGTAAGCATCCCCTGCCGACCAGTCACACCGCCGTGAGCTATATAAATTATTTATGTTCGTTTGAGTAGAATAAGAACATACGTTTAGATTTAGATCATTTTTACCAAATTAAGATATTAATATCTTTGTGTATTTTTTGACAAGGTTTTTCGCTCTTTAGACTAGTAGGATTAGATTGTATTGGGGTGGAACAAGGAGGTTGAAAAACAATAAAGTAAACACATATCAATATTCTTAGTCTGTTCAAGGTAGACACGTTTGCAGCTTCTGATATGCTCTGGGAGTTCGACATGATTGGCAATTTCGCGGGAATTATGTTTCAGAATATGTATACATATAATGATTACGTAGAATAGACTTGCGCGCCATCTAACGTTAATTCAGATAATATCTGTCTTTTTTGCACGCCATCTAGCGTCAATTCAGTTAATGACTGTTGATTTTGCATCGGTGATCGTTGGTTTTGTAACGGAGGCTGTTGATTTTATTTGAAGCTGGTTTCTTTTGTTTTTCAGTATGTTTTTGAAAATGAATTGGTCTTTTTTACCCTTTCCGCCGCCCATAGTACATAATGACAACGTAACAATGAGGAAATGTGAAGGGGTGGAGGTGGTTTGAATAATTCCAATAACTGCACGATGCTTACTTTGTGTCGTCCTGAAAGAAAGTAAAGAAACCGGCGCGATGCTCACAATGAACAAAGAGATGTTTTCCGCGTAATAAATTCCTTGACCCAAACGTGCTCCTAACAATTCCACGACCAGATACGGCGCTCACGAGATAGCCATCATGTAAGAACAGTAACTCTTGCTTCACATGAACATTCTTGGATACGCCCTTGCGCTATCTTGCTATGAACAAGCTACATGTATTCGGACGGATCCAATCTTACGACCGTAAGCACTGCATAATCAATATATATTTCTGTATGGAAAAGGGGTGTATTTGATACAATCTAAAACAAAGAAAAAAGAAGAAGTTATTTTAGAAGCAAATTTGAATAATGGATAAAAATTCAGCTTGAAATATATGAAGGCTTGTTCAACAAGCACTGGACTTAGTACTACATGTATCATATAACACTGAGACATATTTGGGAATTATGCATTTCGTCATGATATGATAGTAGAGGTGCATAATTTAGTGCAATTCAAGTACAATTTTCGATCTATTCAAAGTACATAATCTTGATAACTGACTGCTCTTGATTATGATGAACCATAACAAATGTAATATTAGAATTAATGTTAAACATTGTACCTAGACTGTTGATGGTAGACGCCATCATCAGAAATGTATCGTTTGTGAGGTTGAAAATTGGTGCTTACAGAACTAGATAATTTTGAATCCATTTAAAACAAAATGCTTTATCATGGGTACACATACATTCTGATCATTCTATTAGAAATGTTTGTAATGAGAAAAATAAGTTGAAAATAACGAACAGCGAATCGGTTGCTTCAAAATTGCATATTTTGCAAAGAATTAAAAAATTTAAAACTCTTCCTACCAGAAAATTTCTGCAATGCTTATAAAGTACCAAGTATTCATTATTGCTTAACAGTTTGGGGGAGCGCTCCTTTTCCACATTTAAACTGCATTTTAAAACTCCAGAAGCCCACAGCTAATACACAGACCAGGTCTCGATTAACTAAACGGTGCTGGTCATCAATGTGTCCTCCGCATAGCACAGGGGGGGGGGGGGGGTTCCAAGACGATGGGCTATTGGACAGCCGACAGGACAAGGTAATTGAACGTTGTCTGAATGTGCTCCGCGGGCAGGAGTGGGTGGGCCAAACACCCTACGGATAATCCTATTGACCACGTCATCTCGCTGCTGGTATGGAAACTGTAAGAAATCAAATAATCATTAATTATGCAAAAAGATGTAAGACATATGTATTTAATTAATTAACTATTTAATTATTTCATTTTATTGATTAACAATTAAATTTATTTTTGTTAAGAATATTTTGGGGATTATCATACCTGGAACCCTACGTTTTGCACTTTCTGGAACACTGCCAAAAGCTTGCTCTGATGGAACGAACAACTAATTAATAGAGGTTCAGGGAACACGCACGTGTTTGAGGGTTTCCACATCCCCGCCTCAAAATCCACTATGAAGGCACGCACAACAGGTTCTGAGGAAGCTGCTGGGTCCGCAAAACCTGAATAATAAAAAGAATATGAACTAATGGATATGGTTTTTATTAACAAGAAAACCCTACCCAGATGTATCCCTTTCAAAGATTGGTTTTCTTATAATGGGACAATAATAATGAGTGCAAGAGTATGATGCGGGCAATATCAAGGGCCAGTGTAACTGTCTTGTCGATGTCATCCATCTTACATTTTTACATCAATATTGTACTACTGTGGGAATCCGGTAATTTTGTCTGTAATCATTTTTAATAATAGTAGGGGTCTATACTATACCACCCCCTAATAAAAACCCAAAGAATGAAACGAACTTTAAATCAAAACGTCGATTCAAAATAGCTCTAACATTCTGCTTTCATCGTCACTCACCCCAAAGTTCTTTCTGATCCAGTAATTTCAATATTTATTCCAATGATATATCATAAAGATAATTCTCAACGATGCATATCATCAGGAATATACGACAGTTTTTCGCGACCACCCTTGTTTGTTCTGGTCGCCATGAACAACGGCACTTCCGGTAATTATAAAGTTTCTTTCACATTAATCGAATAAAATATTTTGAACCTTTTTTGTGTTAACAAATTTATATTTGATATATTTGCATCACAATATTTAAAGAGATATATTGTTTTTCAATAACCAAATATTACATTATCAAATTTTGAGTTGTCTGTCTAAACGGAATACCGGAAGTGACGTTGCGATTTTGACCTCCTCTCTACTCTACATGACTATGCATTTAATTTTTTTGGTAGATATGCGGTTGTATAGAAGAAAGACGAATTGGTCATTTTTTGATTGTTTTGCTCCGTCTCCAAATTTCCGGGGTTTGCAGGAGTCCTGAAATTTACAATGTATGTCCCCTTTGTCTGAAAAATGCTTCATATGAAATTTGAAAGACTTGGAATGGTAGTTATCAAGAAGTTTAAAATGTTCAATTGTTGATACACGATGGACGCAGATCAATTGCAATAGGCGAGTGACCAAATAAAAAGATTACAGAGGAATTCCACGAACCTTTAGATTGATTGAATATTGTTTAAAGTCTGTCTCGAGAATCTCTTACTCCTGTTGAACTTTTAGATCAACTCTCGTACAATTACATAGGTAGGAAAGATAGGTATAGATTATTGACGTGGCTTTGTAAGTCAAGAAAATAACACAGACCATTCCATTTCTCCCTGTCTGTCGTCCGGAAAGTCTTCCACTCTGTCTTGTACAGGGGTGGCACTACGACAAAACACGGACTGTTATAAATGATTAAACTAGTAATTGAAAAAAAACTCGTGTACAACTATCATTGTGAAATGCATTTATTATGACATTGGCTAATTTTCATATTACTTCAGGGATATAAGCCAATAAAACTAATATACATGTACAGGCCTTCCAACTGCCATAACAGAACGTCTGGAACATGGTGGGATCTGGAATAGGGGTGATGTCTGGAATAGGTGTTGGAGATGTATCGAAAATATATACAATTAGATTTGGTTCATTCTTTGGGACTATAATCTATGTACCTAACATCGAGTCTGGTACTCTCCATAACTGGTCGCTCAGTTGTGATGTTCAAAATCGATGGTCCGTCTGTGGTGGGCGGCTCCCATTAGAAACTGGACAATATTACATCAATATTCCGCGGTCTTTTGTGATATCTTAGTACCAATCCAATGGGATGTCTACACTGGGGTCCTACTAAATGAAAAACTATAAAACCTATATACATGTATTTCCGATTTGAAAGATCACCAGGATGATGAATATGATAAAAGAAGTAATAAAAATACCATATTTTACAAATAAAGCTATATATACTTTTTTTTATTTCTTCATTTAGTAGGACCAACGACACGAACAACGAGATTGTCAAATTTTCGGGACGACCCGTCCCTTCTTCAGGACAAACGAAAACAATTACATAATGTGGTCAATATCAACAGAGCATAATAACAAAAACTATGTTGAACATTTTTTTTAAATTCTGTTTACAGAATCAGCTCCCCCCTTATTTACTATGACCTTCATAACTGATTGCTATAATGCATAAAGATCACATCAAACGTAATATGCTTGATCCTCTTTACGCCTATCTCAATAGCCAAATTACTGAGGATGAAGTTCAGAAAGTTTTGATGAAAGCTAAATCTGGAAAATCGTGTGGTGTAGACGGGCTTCCTTATGAGGTACTTAAGTCGGACACGGTAAAATTCTACATAAGATGTTTATACTGTACTTTGATACCGGAATTATACCTTCAACATGGCGTAAAGCTATAATTTGCACGTTATTGAAGGACCCATCCTCCGACCCTCTGCTTCCATTGAACTATCGAGGAATAAGCCTTCTCTCTGCTGTAACCAAAGTTTATAGTTCCATTCTTAACAAAAGACTGGTCGCGTACTTAGAGGATAATGATCTTTTAGTCGATGAGCAAAACGGATTCCGGTGCGAAAGATCGTGTTTAGATCATGTATTTACCCTAAATAGTATTATTAAAAACAGATCGTGTTTAGATCATGTATTTACCCTAAATAGTATTATCAAAAACAGATCGTGTTTAGATCATGTATTTACCCTAAATAGTATTATTAAAAACAGATCGTGTTTAGATCATGTATTTACCCTAAATAGTATTATTAAAAACAGATCGTGTTTAGATCATGTATTTACCCTAAATAGTATTATTAAAAACAGATCGTGTTTAGATCATGTATTTACCCTAAATAGTATTATTAAAAACAGATCGTGTTTAGATCATGTATTTACCCTTAATAGTATTATTAAAAACAGATCGTGTTTAGATCATGTATTTACCCTAAATAGTATTATTAAAAACAGATCGTGTTTAGATCATGTATTTACCCTAAATAGTATTATCAAAAACAGATCGTGTTTAGATCATGTATTTACCCTAAATAGTATTATCAAAAACAGATCGTGTTTAGATCATGTATTTACCCTAAATAGTATTATTAAAAACAGATCGTGTTTAGATCATGTATTTACCCTAAATAGTATTATCAAAAACAGATCGTGTTTAGATCATGTATTTACCCTAAATAGTATTATCAAAAACAGATCGTGTTTAGATCATGTATTTACCCTAAATAGTATTATCAAAAACAGATCGTGTTTAGATCATGTATTTACCCTAAATAGTATTATTAAAAACAGATCGTGTTTAGATCATGTATTTACCCTAAATAGTATTATCAAAAACAGATCGTGTTTAGATCATGTATTTACCCTAAATAGTATTATTAAAAACAGAAACTCTACGTTTATTACGTTCATCGATTTAAAAAAAGGCATTTGATATGGTGGATAGAGATTTGATGGAATACAGTTTACTTAAGAATGGAGTGGATGGACCTTTCTACCAAGCAGTGAAATCTTTGTATCGAAATACCGAGTCCTGTGTTCGCTTAGGTAACTAATATACCGACTGGTTTGGCTGTACATCGGGAGTTAGACAGAGGGATAATAATCTCTCTCCAACATTGTTCGCCTTGTTTATTAACGGTCTTGCTGTACAATTAAAAGACCTACACAATGTAATCCAAATCGATGACTTCAAACTAAATGTCCCCCTTTACGCAGACGACATGGCATTAATTGCACAGAATGAGGCCGACATGGATGCAATGCTCGATGTTGTTTCTAGCTGGTGTCAGAAATGGAGGCTGTATATCAACTCCACTAAATGTAAAGTATAGTACATTTTCGAAAAAAAAACCCAGCGAAAACGAAGTGATCATATACTCAGTATTCAACATAGGAGAAGATCTTCTTGATTATGTATCATCTTATAAGTATCTCGGTGTATTTATATTGTTTGATGAATTTTCCACATTCAAGAACAACAGCGAAAATCTTGCGAAATCGGGGGGACGAGCCCTAGGAGCTGTTATATCCAAATTGCATACGAATAAATCAGTAGGATTCAGAACATACGAGAAAATGTACCTTAGCGGACTCGCACCTATATTTTGGATTACTGCAGTGGTGTATGGGGGTATTGCAAATATCATAATATTGAATCTGTACAGCATCGTGCATTGCGGTACTTTCTTGGTGTACATCGTTTTACTCCAATTTTAGCTATTCAAGGAGAATGTGGTTGGCTTCCTTCATTTTATCGACATCAAATGAATATTTCACGTCTATGGAATCGACTCGTTACAATGCCGGACGACAGGCTTACGAAAATAAATTTCATGTGGGATACGGAACAATCACACAACATAAATTGGTCAAATACAGTCAAATTCCTTTTTGAATCTCTTGACATGACAGTATATTCTCTAAATCGTATGGTCTGTAACTTAAAACACAGTGGAAGAAAAACTTCGTCGGGATTTTATGAATGGCTAGAATGAAGAGGTCCAAAACGTTCCAAAACTTAGAACCTACCAAACCGTAAAAAATATTAGTGATTTTCAAACTGAAATATATGTAATCATGGATATTCCAAAAAGTCATCGTTCCATACTTGCCCAGTTCAGATGTGGTGTCTTACCAATAAGAAATGAAACAGGACGGTATAAGGCGGAGGCGTTATCGGATAGGCTGTGTACTTTATGTTCTTCAGATAGTGTAGAAAATGAATGTCACTTTTTACTTCATTGTTCCTTTTATTCAAATCTTAGAGTAATCTTTTTTACCAGTATTGGATTTAACCCCACTATGATCAATATGTCAGATTTAGACAAAACAAAATTTCTATTATTAAATTTTCCAAGACAAACTGCAAAATTTCTGTTCTCCACATAGACCTATAGACAGTCTATCATATACCATAATAGTAAAAGTAATGCGTAATACATGTACCACTGTATTTATTATTTACTTTTTTTTCTGTTAAAAGTGACATATAGGCCTGATGGGCCGGGTGTTTAAATTCCTATTATTCTGTTTAATGTATTTTTCAATTATGTAATGTATAAAACACATGTCACTGTAATAAATCATTTACTTACTTACTTACTTACTTATATGTAAAACCCATTTATCAGTTTCCGTGATTCTATGTTTTTTACACGTCTTCCCTAGACATGATCAGTACGGGAATGTCTGATGTTGATTCGATTTCCTAGGCTGCTTATTCTTTGTTTTTTGTTTTGAGTTGGTCCACTTTGTTTATTTATTCAAACATGTTATTTTTCTTTCAAATTTTTGTTCATTTCTTATTTTATACTTTATTTTTATAGTGTTCATTTATATACATTTATTATATTTATGATTTTTTAAATTATTATTATCATTTATGAATTATTTATTCTTAATGCATAGTTAAAATAGAATCTCTCTGGGTACGAGTTGGCGTTATTATTTATCAACGTAATATGGTTAACTCGTTCCACCTGAGATTAATTAATCTATTTTTATTACTTCGTACATTTTGGATCAGCTCTTTAGACAAATAAGGCATGTCCTAATTCGCTCCGCTTTTAACATTGATTGGCAAGCCTAAAAACAAAAAAACCTGTGTTCTGCGTTGTAAATACGTTTGTAGATTAGTGTAGTTGTAGTGTTAGATGTATTTATATGTAGTTTTTGTTATTATTCTCTGTTGATATTGGCCACATTATGTAATTCTTTTCATTTGTCATGAAGAAGGGACGGGTCGTCCCGAAAATTTGACAATCTGTTTGTTCGTGCCGTCGGTCATTTTAGTGCTTTGTATATACAGTGAAACGTCTCTAAACCGGCTGGCTCTCGAACCGAAAAAAACCGGCCGGTTTAGAGGGATGGCCGGTTTACTAAGAATTTAGCATTTAGAGACGTTGTATCTCAATATTCACAAAGTTCACTGTTCACTTTGTTCTGGTGACCTATGATCAATTATCGATGGAGAACAAATTAGTCCGCTTGTACCTACAGGTAATTATAAGTAAAAGAAATATTCTCGCTGAAATCATCTAATTCTAAACTGAAAATCTATAACAGGATACATTAAGAAAATACAGAGGCATATCATTGGAATTCCTCTTACTTATAAAAACTCTGTTTACATTCATCGCTTATATCATTAACAAATTTGTTTTGACGTTTGTGAAAGTGCAGTAGTAAAGATGAAATTGTAATTTGAATATTTCAAAGGAATTTTAAAAAGTCTATGGAAACCAAGAAAATTTTATCTTTTAATAATTATCATTAACATGTATGGTGCAACAATATGGCGTTTGATACTGTATTCATTCATTATGTTCCCAACGGTTTTTTTTTGGTTTTTTTTTACATTTTGTACAAAATTTGGAAGGGTCACTTGGATTAGCCAAGTGTCACTTAACACCCTTGACAGCACAGGTAAACAATAGAAATTAAAGAGGCCACTAGTGTATTTCACACCTCCGGTCGATAATTTTCCACCTGGCCAGTCGGTCAGTGAATTTGCACACCTGACCAGATGATGATCCTCTACATCAGTGCGTGTGATCTATCAAATCCAAGCAGTAACAATCAGTTTGTGCGTAACAATCAAATGCTACTGTATGTAGTAGACCTGTATCATATTATGAACTTCACACTATGTAAAATGTGTTTTTGTTGTTAGACACTACTATACGAGAATATCAAAATTGATGCATATGAAGTAAATTCTCTCGTAAAGAAGACAAAGAATTTGAATTAAAAACAAATACAAAATTTAATACTTCAATGCATAACATTTGTCAATATATCAGAAATGCGGACCAACCCACGGGTATAATTGTGTCAGAATTGCGGACCAACCCAGAGGTATAATTGTGTCAGGATTGTGGACCAACCCACGGGTATAATTGTGTCAGGATTGTGGACCAACCCACGGGTATAATTGTGTCAGGATTGTGGACCAACCCACGGGTATAATTGTGTCAGGATTGCGAATCAACCCACGGGTATAATTGTGTCAGGATTGTGGACCAACCCACGGGTATAATTGTGTCAGGATTGTGGACCAACCCACGGGTATAATTGTGTCAGGATTGTGGACCAACCCACGGGTATAATTGTGGACGAATAGGACAGAGAATCAGAGAGAGGAAAAGTTGTTAGTGACCCCCTCTGAAATCTGAAGAATATTCACAGTAACCCAAGGTAACAACAGAGGCTTTAAATCAATCACACTGGATCAAGCATAAGGTTGGTGTGTCAACTTAATATTAGATTATTGACACTGTCAGAGACCAAGATACTGATTTATAAAAGGCAATAATACCCTGATCTACATGTATATTGCAATATTGAAATGCATGTCTAGGGGTAGAAATATTGACGATGTATCATACTAAAATATGCATGTTATAGCATTTCAATACAAATAATCTTCTGCCGCAGAATGTAAGTTTTTCTATATCATTTCTTGATTTAAATTGACATTTTAAAAAATCAACAGGATATGCTTACGTAACAAATGTATGATATTTGGGCCAATGAAATATTAACAATAACATCCTTACACTTCTGCGCTAACTTTGTTAAATAGCAACATTTTTTTATTTTTTTTCACCGAAAATATCAGTGCCGTCGACACTCAAATTGACGTATCCCTTTAATGAACAATTGTGCAAAGCGTTTCATTACAATTTTTAAAGACTATCAAAGATATCATTCTACATAATAGAAATTTCCAGTTTTTCTATATCTGTCTGTGATATCCCAAACTCCGTGAGATCCACGTGGGAACACTGTAGCATGTTAAGTAGCGTCAGCCCCAGGCAGTAGAACGTGTTCCCGTGATCGTCCTCGCAGTATCTGTTCTCCAGGAAGTGGGCCAGCTCGTGTACATAAGTACTCAGCAAGTGTAGGTATCCAAAATGGCGGGATATGTTTATCCGGATGATGGCGTTCTCTCCAAGAATTGTCTCTCCTAAATCTTCTTTAGTGTATGTTAAATCAAGAATTAATAGTCTGTAGTCTGTTTTCCTATGCCCGATGTATTGTTTAAAAAATTGCCACACACGTGCTGTCATTCTGCGTGCTTGATTGATATCAATTGTTTCGGTGTAGAAGATAGACTTATCCTCCGCGTATGAATACACTGTTTGATGGTATACATTTGCAATACTTGTCGTCACTTCATAGTTTTCCACGGGACAGCATTCCCCTTTCCCAGTGATCTGGATTAATTGGAGCTTTTGGAGCTCTTTGGATCCTTCTCCACTCCATATCAGAAAGTTAACGGAGTTTGTGAAAAATAGAAATATCTGAAAAGAAATACGTGTTTCTTCCGTTATTATTATTTGTTTTTAGACCACACATTACATGTACATGTATTTCAAAAGATAATTGTAACTTCAAAAATGGTAGAAAATGATATTCATTTAAATCAAAGATCAGACTAGATCATTCTAAAGATGTGCAACAACCAAATTAATATTATCTCTCTCATTTCCCTTCCTTAAACCAATCCTAATGTCCCGATTCGTAAACCTTTATTAGTACTACATTTATTAGTACTATATTTATTAGTACTATCTTTATTAGTACTACCTTTATTAGTACTATCTTTATTAGTACTATCTTTATGATTTCTTTGTTGAAATTATCAGGTACGAAACTTCAGAATTGTTCATCAAAAGGACAAATCCTCATTTAAAGGTATACCACCGCTGTCCAAAGTTAAAACTTAGTACGTGTAATCGTCTCACTGATAGTCAATATTC
The DNA here is from genome assembly GCF_947568905.1 of Ostrea edulis. NCBI lineage: Eukaryota > Metazoa > Mollusca > Bivalvia > Ostreida > Ostreidae > Ostrea > Ostrea edulis. The sequence goes on from NC_079171.1 coordinate 17,406,897, forward strand.
ACTGATAGTCAATATTCACTGATAGTCAATATTCACTGATAGTCAGTATTCACTGATAGTCAGTATTCACTGATAGTCAATATTCACTGATAGTCAACATTCACTGATAGTCAACATTCACTGTTAGTCAATATTCACTGGTAGTCAGTATTCACTGATAGTCAATATTCACTGTTAGTCAGTATTCACTGTTAGTCAGTATTCACTGATAGTCAGTATTCACTGTTAGTCAGTATTCACTGATAGTCAACATTCACTGATAGTCAATATTCACTGATAGTCCATATTCACTGATAGTCAACATTCACTGATAGTCAGTATTCACTGATAGTCAGTATTCACTGATAGTCAGTATTCACTGATAGTCAGTATTCACTGATAGTCAATATTCACTGATAGTCAATATTCACTGATAGTCAATATTCACTGTTAGTCAGTATTCACTGATAGTCCATATTCACTGATAGTCAATATTCACTGTTAGTCATTATTTACTGATAGTCAATATTCACTGTTAGTCAGTATTCACTGATAATCCATATTCACTGATAGTCAATATTCACTGTTAGTCAATATTCACTGTTAGTCAATATTCACTGATAGTCAGTATTCACTGATAGTCAATATTCACTGATAGTCAATATTCACTGATAATCAGTATTCACTGATAGTCAATATTCACTGTTAGTCAGTATTCACTGATAGTCAATATTCACTGATAGTCAGTATTCGCTGTTAGTCAGTAGTCAATATTAAGTGATAGTCAATATTCACTAATAGTCAATATTCACTGATAGTCATTATTCACTGATAGTCAATATTTACTGATAGTCAATATTCATTGTTAGTCATTATTTACTGATAGTCAATATTCACTGTTAGTCAGTATTCACTGATAATCAATATTCACTGATAGTCCATATTCACTGTTAGTCAGTATTCACTGATAATCCATATTCACTGATAGTCAATATTCACTGTTAGTCAATATTCACTGATAGTCAATATTCACTGATAGTCAATATTCACTGATAGTCAGTATTCACTGATAGTCAGTATTAGCTGTTAGTCAGTAGTCAATATTCACTGATAGTCAATATTCACTGATAGTCAGTATTCACTGATAGTCATTATTCACTGTTAGTCATAATTCACTGATGGTCAATATTCACTGATAGTCAATATTCACTGATAGTCATAATTCACTGATAGTCAGTATTCACTGATAGTCAGTAGTCAATATTCACTGTTAGTCAATATTCACTGATAGTCAATATTCACTGATAGTCATAATTCACTGATAGTCAGTATTCGCTGTTAGTCAGTAGTCAATATTCACTGTTAGTCAATATTCATGATAGTCATTATTTACTGATAGTCAATATTTACTGATAGTCAGTATTCACTGATAGTCAATATTCACTGATAGTCAATATTTACTGATGGTCAATATTTACAGATTTGGCCAATACTAAAACAACACTCACATAGGTCAAAACAAGGGGCAAAAAAGGATAAACAGATACCAACAATATTTGAATTAAGTCTATATTTATTAAAGAACATTTATTTCATTTGATTATCAAATCACTGAGCCACTTTCACGCCGGGTGTTCGGATACTAAGAGCCGGGCAGGACACTAAGAACCGGGTCAAAGATGTAAAATGCCGTTTGGGTTAAGTACATAATATATACTCTCACCGATTGCACGCAAAGTCCATAACAGAAATAAATAAAAAAAATCATCTTAGTGATAATCGTGCTTTGCTCTAACCAAATTGTGAGTGTTATAAGTGGATGTTCAATATACACGACTGTTTTATTATCAAAAGTTTATGAGAAATGAACGAGTTTTTCACTTTATTCGACTATATCTGCTGAAGAAGAACAGGCTCTGATTTTATTTTTATCTATGTACCTCCACCAATCTATAATAGATAATACATTAAAATATTAACCTTCAACTTGAGGTTTATAGCTCATAATTCATATTTTTATAACAACGGGTGAAGGAATTTGGGCACAAAGGACCGCGGGTTATGATACACTAGAACACAGGTTCCCTTCCCCTCAGTGACACTCAGAACGCGGGTATAAATATGCACCGTGAAATAGCTGTTTTTAGTTGAAAAATGATATATTAATTCATTTTGAGATACTACGATAATGGAAGACAACTCATTATATACATGTTCGTTAATATAACAGAAAAAACATATATTCACTTCGAATATTTCCAATTCAGGCATGCAATTTCACATGGATAATTTCACACGTTTGAATTTTAAAAGTTTGGTGGAATTTCGCCTTCGAATGCGAACATTCACATGTGTCGTTTATTATCATGTATCATCACAGGCACTGGACCTAGATTTTTCATTTCTATTTTATAAAGATATTTACCCCCCCCCCTTTTTATTCCCTAAAATGTGTACCATCTAAAAATAATTCAGTGGCGGATTTAAAAGGGGCGCGAGGTCCCCTAAAATTTTCAATTTAAGGTAAATAATGGTCTCTTGTTTAGGAAAAACAAAAAACAATAAAAGAGGCAATCATTATTTCCCCTTCACTCTCAGAGAAATGAATGACAAGATCTTTTGATTTATTGTTACTTTTATAAATATGTGTCATTTTATTAATTTCACCTTGTTAGAGTGACAGAAAATAATAAAAATCACTACACAGAAGATATATATAATCTATTAATCAAGGGGCTTCCGGGGGCTATCCCCGCTTCGCCCTGACCCACTGGAGGTCTTAAGGTGACCCCAGACCCCCTGTCTCCTGAAGTTGCGCCCCCTAACTTATTCCTGGACCAGCCCCTGAATATTCCGTTTGGTTGTATATTCATACATCGAGAGTCAATAAGAAAAAAAAAGCATTTTGTTTTGTGCAACAGAAAATACAAACCTCTGGTTTTTGCCTCAGGTGCTTGGGTTCAGGACACACCCCCCCCCTTCCGAATATAACCTACATGAGTTGATTGAATTATGTTTTGTTGAAAACCTCTCTAACGCATGTCAACAATGTCTTGCATACCCCAAAAGTCCAAAATAAGCGAGTCCTTTTCAATAATTAACCTCATTAGATATTATAACAGAACAATATAATATCTGTTGTTTTTCTTCTCAATCAGCATCTTTATTTCCTTTAGATCGGCTAAATGTTACAATACATGAGCATATAGAGGGAAGGGTGTGCTCGACCTCCCTCTCCGACCACCACCACACACACCCCACATGAACACCCCCACCCATCCCCCCCACACCCCCACCCAATATTGGTAGATAAAAATAAATGTTTGCCGATTTCTAGTCTTATACATCTCCAATTGTAGAATATTTTGTGTTATTCCGGAAAATAGGTTGGGAAAAAATGTATGTAGTGACCCTCCCTCCTATGTAAAAGATTGAGTTCTCTTATCAAGCGTTCGCCCTAATGGCAAGGTTGTTAGCAAAGGGGCAGCAGGGGCGGCAATTTTTTTTTTTTTTTTTTTTTTTTTTTTTTTTTTTAGAAAATTGGTAATGGCGATATCTGCGCATTGGAGTGGCGAGTAACGGGCGATCTGTGGACAATGGAGAGCTATTGTTAACAGAGACGCAAGATGTGTATGTAAATCTATCTACCAATGACAATCACTTTATTATCATAAACTAATTTACATCAGTGTAGAGAACATGTAAGATACATACATATATACAATACAAATCAGCACATACGCAATTAGTAGACCTCTTAATCAACCTGGAGGTTGGACTCTGTCCTTAATATAACTTATAAATCTACATAATTTAACAGCAAAATTTTATCCTTTGAGTTCATGAGGTTATTATATTTAAATATATTAGAATTTAAGTGATATATTTCAGGTAAACAGAATTTTCTCATGGATGCAATATCAACATTACTACATTTTAAAAGATAGTGATATTCATCTCCAATTTCATCCAAGTCGCAAAGTGTACATTTTCTTTCAGCTCGTGGAACATTATGCCATCTACCAGTTTCAATTGGTATTTTGACACTACAACATTTATATTTACATAATATTTTTGCTTTTTGTTTGGGAGATGTATGAGATAACTTTCTAGATTCAGTGTTGTGTATTAAATTCTATAGTTGATTGCTTTAGGCAAATTAAAAATATCGCTCTGCCATTTTTGTACAGATTGATCATGCAGTATTCTATAAACAGTATTTCGTAACCATTTTACACTAGGAACTATGAGACAACCAAATATAGGATAATCCACATTCATCAATGATATTTTTAATACATTTCATCCAAGATGTTCAAGTTATTTTATGTGAAAAAGAGTATAATTTAGTGCACAATTTATGAGAATATACCAATTTTGCCCAGAAGGTAATCATTCGTACTTTTGTGTTTAAAGTTAAGGAATATCTTCCCAATTCTCCATAAACCATATTATGATTTGGAGTAGAGTTATTAAGATTCAAAATATATTTGCAAAATTTCAGATGTAATTTCTCTACAATGTCTATTTTTGGAAAACTCCATATCTCACAGCTATTTGATAAAATTGGTGAAACAAGTTTGTCAAATAAATCTAATTGACAATCAATTGGTAAATTATGGTTTCTACACTTAGAAATTACACTGTACATGTACATAGCTTTCATAGCTTTGTCATATCAATACCTAATATGATTCGGAAACGCCCCTGTTCTTGAAAATAATACACCTAAGTACAGAAAATGATTTACAATTTCAATATCAGAACCGTTATATACAAACTTTAAATCGGTTGGTTGTCTCCCCCTACCAAAAATCATGACCTTAGTTTTTCCTTCATTAACTTTCAAGTGCCAAAATGAGCAGTATTCACGAAAAATATTTAGTTGGTACTGTAAATCCTCCTTAGATTCAGATAACAATACCGTGTCGTCCGCATATAATAGCACAAACAATTTAAAATACATGTTAAATTCATTTTCATATAAATTTAAAACTGTTTCTAGCCCCCTCGATCCATGTATTGAAAGGAAATTCTCAAGGTCATTCAAAAATATTGAAAATAAAAAAGGTGATAGGTTTTCGCCTTCTCTAAAACCTTTAGTACATGGAAAACTTTCAGAGAAAACATTATTTGCCTTAATTCTTGCCTTAATACCATTGTACATATTTACAATAACATTGAAGCATTTTCCATCAACTGAATTGTTCAAAATTTTGTTCCACAATCCCAGTCTCCAAACGGAGTCGAATGCCTTTACCTGTACTTGACGCACGTGCAAACATTAAGCAGGGAGGCTCAAATGCATTGAACATTTCGGCAGTTACCAACGACTTTGTATCAGCACAGGATGGATTCATTTTTGAATGTTCATTTTCTCTCTACCGTATCGGTCAATATGACCGATAGCGCGTTTTAAACTGGACTACGACGGACATAAAATATATGGTTTATATATCATTTTAAAAAAAACAAAATCTATTTTTTTAACTAGGTAAAAACCAATTAAGTAAATAAAAGCATAAAATTTGATTCATTTAATTATGATGTTTTTGTAGTATTTTAAAAGACACATCAGCTCATACATTTAGAATTTTCTATTTTTTTTACTCTAATCTAGTGAGAGGGGTCGTAATACATTATACATGTATATATATTTCAGAGAAAGAAGGTTGGGGAATAAATGATAAATAAAAAATGTGCTCTTATATGACCTTTGACCCCGTAGACCTCTTTGAGGTCATGGGATACCATGACAAACTTTATTTTAAAAAATTGTTTCATATCAAATTCCTAACAAAAGTATATGTCATATGCCTACCCCAAATCGGGGTACAGATATCTGAGATAGATTTAAATCGATTTTAAAAATACTGTCATTTAGTCATTAAAACCTTCTAAAATGTGCCGGTAGAGAAAGGGTTAAAGTGTAATAAAACAATGTATCTGATTTAATGAGACAGAGTTTAATTTGTTTAATTTGCGAGTTTATTAAATGTTTGAATGAAAGATAAGTATAATAATATTTTTTATCAGGTAGTGTCTTTGAGACATTGACATATTGGAAATGATGGATTGAACCCGTAAACCGATGGATCAATCCAATGAATTATATCTTTAAAAAATCTTTGATTGCCCTCCCCTACAATGAACGATTTTGAGACATCTTAGCGGAACTATCCCCTTTATGTTCTTTACGTTGTTTATCTATTTTACTGGGGGTCTTAATTTTTAATTTTCGCTTGTCAGATCAAACTGAGGTATTGATGAATTCTCCAATATTCGAAGGTCCTTGCGTAAGGTCATAACCTTTGTGGGCCAACCTCTGCATGTAGGTACCGATTTCCAAGCACGGGTATTTTGCAACATTGGTCTACAAGGATTTAAACTTACTAAACCAATATCAGAACTTTTTCCTCAATCCATTTGTACTTTGATGTAATAAACTATGTTCAAACCCACCACTCTCACCTTTTGGCTGCTTGTGAGTCCTTTTCTAACATTATCTATCCTGTCAATAGGAGGTAAACCGAACATACAATTACATCTGCCGTCCACCTTCATTTTGAAACATGAATCTTTACAAAATATTTTCTCGGACTTTATAAAGCATAGTATACCTATTATACATACCAGAGACAACATTATAAAAACAAATCTGTAGATGTGTTATCAAAGAATGAAAATAAACATTAAGATTTTGAATCTACATTTTCTTTACAGATTGATTATGAATACCATGACAATAGCCGCTGATACGTACTAATTGTCAAAGCTGATTAATTATGCGATAAAAATAAAAACATGTCAATATGCACATTTAGATGCACATTAAACATCTATTTTGCCATGTATGTTGGTCAGAATGTTGTCATTACAGATCTTATCGAGACGAGTACAGGCATTAACTCCGATAAGACTATACGGTACTGGATCACGTTTAAGTCAATGAGCGCCGTTGCCAGAGGCGACGAGCGATCTATCACTAGGAAATTTCTATATTTCGTAGTCAAAAGTTATGAAGTTTCTTGTACATAAATTTACACGAGAAAATTTTATTCAGCAAAAGCATTTAAAACAGATAATGACCAGTCAGAGTTAGTGTTCTTGTCACTCTTCAGTACCTTGAGTTTGATGCCCTACTCTATAGAAGATTATCAATTAGTGCAATATCTACTGGTGTTTCTAAACGGGAAGGAATTTGCATTCACATAAGTATGAAACAATCACCGTGTATATTTTAAGCAAACATTTCCATTGACCACTCTTCCTCAGATCATGTAGTGGATAAACTGTCACGTGACTACGCAATCATTGTTATGGTACATGTAAGATAGCTAGGAATACTATTACTATAGTAGTTTGGGACTTTGCCCGTCAATTCTGAAATATTTTTGAAAATAGATTTAGTGTGTATAAAGGCCTTGATGTGTTATAAATTTACTGAAATGTGCTATAAAATTACTGAAATGTGCTATAAAATTACTGAAATATGCTTTAAAATTACTGAAATGTGCTATAGAATTACTGAATGTTTTACAGAATTAATGAGATGTGTTATAAAATTACTAAAATGTTTTTCAAATGATGATTATTTGTTCGTGTTGAGAAGACATGCAAGTCCCGACAGTAAAGCACATTAAATGTAATGAGCCACCTTAACGCGCAAAGTCCAGAAAGGAGGGCGCGGATCTCAAGTAATTACATGAAGATAATCATATGTACAATATTAACGCTCCTCTTTTAGATCTGGTAAATCACTATCTGTGATAAACACATCGTTAATGACCGTGTAGAGACTTTATGTCAAATAATTACAGATGCAGCTATATCCACTGTCGGAACTCAAAAGGGAGAAAAAAACCCTGATTCACATCATAACCCCTGATTCACATCATAACCCTGATTCACAGCATAACCCCTGATTCACATCATAACCCCTGATTCACATCATAACCCTGGTTCACATCATAAACCCTGGTTCACATCATAACCCCTGATTCACATCATAACCCCTGATTCACATCATAACCCCTGATTCACATCATAACCCTGGTTCACATCATAAACCCTGATTCACATCATAACCCTGGTTCACATCATAACCCCTGATTCACATCATAACCCTGGTTCACATCATAAACCCTGGTTCATATCATAAACCCTGGTTCACATCATAACCCCGGGTTCAACAAAGAATGTAAAATTGCTAGGAAAAAATAACACAGATCTAGGCGTACCCACATGCAAAATAAAAATACAGAAACACAATTAGAAGTGAGAAGAAATGCTAAAACATATATAAATCCATAAGGGAACACAGGAACGAAATGAAGAAAAAAAATTGATAAATTAAAAAGCAATAATCCAAGAGAATTTTGGAAGCTAATTAATGGTAATCAGAAGACAAAGTGTAGGAATAACATATATATAAATACTCTTTTTAAATACTTTAGAGATCTGAATGAAGCCGATTATGGTGGAGGGGAGTTCCCGCATGTTGATGTAAAGGAAAATGAACGCGTTGATGATATCATAAATGCAGAAATAACTGAAGACGAAGTCAAGAAAGCTATCAAAAATTTACGAAATGGAAAGGCTAGTTCAGATGATAGAATAATAAACGAATACATAAAATACTCCATTGATGAGCTACTAAGTTCATATGTGAAAATATTCAACGTTATATTAGATAGTGGCAATTTACCAAACGAGTGGTTACATGTAATTGGAAACATTATTCCAATATATAAACGAAAAGGAGCACAACGCGATCCTAGAAATTATAGGCCGATCACGATATTAAGCTGTGTAGGTAAACTTTTCACATCGATATTAAACAATAAGATTGACTATATCATCGGATGAATTTAACATCATATGTGAAAACCAAGCTGGGTTCCAGAGAGGTTACTCTACAACAGATATTATTTTTGTTCTTAACTCGCTTATTGACATATTAAAGAGTAAGAAAAAGAAATTATTTTGCACTTTCGTAGATTTTGAAAAGGCATTCAATAAGGTTTGGAGATCGGCTATGTGGCATAAACTTTTAACATGTAATATAAATGGGAAAATGTTCAAAGTAATTCTTAATATGTATGAAAATATCAAATCCAGAATATCGTTTCAAGGTGAAATATCTGAATATTTTTCTTGCAATAACGGATAAAGGCAGGGAGAAAATTTGTCTCCGTTTCTTTTTGCCATTTATTTGAACGATTTAGAAAAGTTTTTTATAGACAAAAATATTATAGGACTGTCTGTAATGGGTCAGGAACTCGAAGACAAGTTATTCATATACCTAAAACTATTCCTACTGCTTTACGCAGATGATACAGTTCTCATGGCTGAATCTGACGCTGACTTGCAAAAACAACTTAACTTGTTCTGTGAATACTGCAAAATATGGAAGTTAAAGGTTAATATAAATAAACGAAAGTTATGGTTTTTACAAATGGAAGAATGCCAAAATGTATATTTAAATTTGATACTCAAAATCTTGAAATCGTAAAAGAATTTGTATATTTAGGTGTTGTATTCTCACGTGGATGGTCATTTATTAATACAATTTAAAACGTAATGTAAATAAAGGCACACAGGCAATGTATGACATTTATTAATAAAATAAAACGTAATGTAAATAAAGTCACACAGCCAATGTATGCCATTTATTAATACAATTAAACGTAATGTGAATAAAGTCACACAGCCAATGTATGCCATTTATTAATACAATTAAACGTAATGTGAATAAAGTCACACAGGCAATGTATGACATTTATTATTACAATTAAACGTAATGTAAATAAAGGCACACAGGCAATGTATGACATTTTAAGAAAGGGTCGTATACGTAACTTATCTATTAGTTGTCAATACGAATTGTTTCTCAAAATTGTAACACCAATACTATTATACGGCTGTGAAATATGGGGCTATGTGAATACTGAATTAATTGAAAGACTCCATCTAAAGTTTTGTAAATGAAAGCGTGGCTGTTGGGGGGCAACATTCAGCAAAGAAAGACAGTCAGACAGAAACAGGGTAGAGAGAACCACTTTGAGCAATGGAGGGGGAGTTAAATTTCATGTTTAACATGAAATCACCATTCAGTACGACTACATACTGTAAACGAAATTCTCATCTCATCATGGTGTTTGTAATTTGTTGACTTTCGAAATTCCGCGTGGAACGTCACGTGATCATGATAATTTCAAATGCGGCGTTCACTATCCGACTCGGAGAATACAGAATTAAATAGAAAATTATCTTGATTACTTTTTAATCCGATTGAGTTAGATTGTATAAAATGTACAACTCATATAGTTTGATATAAAACACATGCTTTTTATTTCTGCGATAATATCCAAAGATTACGGCAAATATGATTTTAAACTGCTAAGTATTCTCAAACTAGAGGTAGAAAAACTACTTTGGACCGACGAACGGACGGACATCTAAGGATAACATTGTAAGCTCCCTCGCCCATTTTCAATGGCGGGGGCAAATGGATTGCATTATAATATGTTTTGAAGATGAAGACTTGAAGATTTGGCTTTTGTGAATTGGAAGAAATAAAAGAGCTAAAGCTTTTACCAGTCTTTTAGCTGGGTGTTTTAGTTACTTCAACAAAGCTTCATTGCATCCTGTATTTGTTTGGCATTTGTATTTCCACAGTCTCTCACAGAACTTTAAATCTGTAGAATACACTGGCAAGAGAAAGCACATAAATCTGTAGAACACACAGAGAAAGCACATAAATCTGTAGAACACACAGATAAAACACATAAATCTGTAGAATACACTGACCAGAGAAAACACAGAAATCTGTAGAACACACAGATAAAACACAGAAATCTGTAGAACACACAGATAAAACACAGAAATCTGTAGAACACACAGATAAAACACATAAATCTGTAGAACACACAGAGAAAACACATAAATCTGTAGAACACACTGACCAGAGAAAACACATAAATCTGTAGAACACACAGAGAAAGCACATAAATCTGTAGAACACACTGACCAGAGAAAGCACATAAATCTGTAGAACACACAGATAAAACACATAAATCTGTAGAACACACAGAGAAAACACATAAATCTGTAGAACACACAGAGAAAGCACATAAATCTGTAGAACACACTGACCAGAGAAAACACATAAATCTGTAGAACACACAGATAAAACACATAAATCTGTAGAACACACAGAGAAAGCACATAAATCTGTAGAACACACTGACCAGAGAAAGCACATAAATCTGTAGAACACACTGACCAGAGAAAACACATAAATCTGTAGAACACACAGATAAAACACATAAATCTGTAGAACACACAGAGAAAGCACATAAATCTGTAGAACACACAGAGAAAGCACATAAATCTGTAGAACACACAGAGAAAACACATAAATCTGTAGAACACACTGACCAGAGAAAACACATAAATCTGTAGAACACACAGATAAAACACATAAATCTGTAGAACACACAGAGAAAACACATAAATCTGTAGAACACACAGAGAAAGCACAGAAATCTGTAGAACACACAGAGAAAGCACAGAAATCTGTAGAACACACTGACCAGAGAAAACACATAAATCTGTAGAACACACAGAGAAAGCACATAAATTTGTAGAACACATTGACCAGAGAAAGCACAGAAATCTGTAGAACACACTGACCAGAGAAAACACAGAAATTTGTAGAACACACAGAGAAAACACTTAAATCTGTAGAACACACAGAGAAAGCACATAAATCTGTAGAACACACTGACCAGAGAAAACACATAAATCTGTAGAACACACAGAGAAAACACACAAATCTGTAGAACACACAGAGAAAGCACATAAATCTGTAGAATACACTGACCAGAGAAAACACAGAAATCTGTAGAACACACAGATAAAACACACAAATCTGTAGAACACACTGACCAGAGAAAACACAGAAATCTGTAGAACACACTGACCAGAGAAAACACATAAATCTGTAGAACACACTGACCAGAGAAAACACATAAATCTGTAGAACACACAGAGAAAACACACAAATCTGTAGAACACACAGAGAAAGCACATAAATCTGTAGAATACACTGACCAGAGAAAACACAGAAATCTGTAGAACACACAGAGAAAACACAGAAATCTGTAGAACACACTGACCAGAGAAAACACATAAATCTGTAGAACACACTGACCAGAGAAAACACATAAATCTGTAGAACACACTGACCAGAGAAAACACATAAATCTGTAGAACACACAGAGAAAGCACATAAATCTGTAGAACACCCTGACCAGAGAAAACACATAAATCTGTAGAACACACAGAGAAAACACACAAATCTGTAGAACACACAGAGAAAACACATAAATCTGTAGAACACACAGAGAAAACACATAAATCTGTAGAACACACTGACCAGAGAAAACACATAAATCTGTAGAACACACTGACCAGAGAAAACACACAAATCTGTAGAACACACAGAGAAAACACATAAATCTGTAGAACACACAGAGAAAGCACATAAATCTGTAGAATACACTGACCAGAGAAAACACAGAAATCTGTAGAACACACTGACCAGAGAAAACACAGAAATCTGTAGAACACACAGAGAAAACACACAAATCTGTAGAACACACAGAGAAAACACATAAATCTGTAGAACACACAGATAAAACACATAAATCTGTAGAACACACAGAGAAAACACATAAATCTGTAGAACACACTGACCAGAGAAAACTCATAAATCTGTAGAACACACAGAGAAAGCACATAAATCTGTAGAATACACTGACCAGAGAAAACACACAAATCTGTAGAACACACTGACCAGAGAAAACACAGAAATATGTAGAAGACACAGATAAAACACAGAAATCTGTAGAAGACACAGATAAAACACATAAATCTGTAGAACACACTGACCAGAGAAAACACATAAATCTGTAGAACACACAGAGAAAGCACATAAATCTGTAGAATACACTGACCAGAGAAAACACAGAAATCTGTAGAACACATTGACCAGAGAAAACACATAAATCTGTAGAACACACTGGCAAGATAAAACACATAAATCTGTAGAACACACAGAGAAAACACAGAAATCTGTAGAACACACTGACCAGAGAAAACACAGAAATCTGTAGAACACACAGAGAAAACACAGATATCTGTAGAACACACTGACCAGAGAAAACACATAAATCTGTAGAACACACAGAGAAAACACAGAAATCTGTAGAACACACAGAGAAAACACACAAATCTGTAGAACACACAGATAAAACACAGAAATCTGTAGAACACACAGAGAAAACACAGAAATCTGTAGAACACACTGACCAGAGAAAACACATAAATCGGTAGAACACACAGAGAAAGCACATAAATCTGTAGAACACAATGACCAGAGAAAACACAGAAATCTGTAGAACACACTGACCAGAGAAAACACATAAATCTGTAGAACACACAGATAAAACACAGAAATCTGTAGAACACACAGAGAAAACACATAAATCTGTAGAATACACAAATAAAACACAGAAATCTGTAGAACACACTGACCAGAGAAAACACATAAATGTGTAGAACACACAGAGAAAGCAGATTAATGATATCATAATATCACAGTCGATATGAAAGTTTCCTCCAGGCAAGGTCTCAAAGGTATATGGTAGAACTTATTAAACATTTTCCTTAGGTCAACACGTTAAACTTGGCGTACTATATTTACCAAGTAGTACTGTATTTATACGCGCATTATTTACAACTGCAGCGTGTTCATGTGGAAATGCCTACATAATATTTAGGTTAACTTATTAGGCTAGTTATTTTCCGACTACATTAAAAGCTATTTTACGAGTACAATTTTCCGAAATACAATTTGAACGATATCAAAGGTCTAATGCAAAGATATTGGAAAAATAAATATCTTGACCCCCCCCCCTCCCCCTCAATCTCCTAAATGGTCAGTATGCATACATTTATAAGTTTTGATTAATAACTTTAACAATAATCTATGAAATACTACAATGAATATATATACTTATAGATTAACAAATTTTGCCAATAAACCCCGAAACGCTTTCTCCAGAGTTACTGCTTGCACCTTTAATATTGTTTCATATGTTAGGTGAAGCCCGGAAGCTATAATAAAATCTTACTTGATTAGTAAATATCGTAAAATTAATCAAAAATCTACTTTTGTTTTCCATAAACTACTAAAAAGCAAAAATGAGAGTAGAGTAACGGGACACGCTTTGGCGGATCTAAGCCAGTTTTCTCTTTTTTAAATGACAACTTAAGATAATACGATATGAAGTAAACCCATTGTTTATCAATGCTTGATTTTGATTTTACAGAAGAAATAAGTTTTAATAATTGTTGAATAATTGAAATATGCCTGATCGTTTCTTCGATTCGTGATTTTGGTCTTGAAATTATAGAAATTTCCAGAACGAAGCGCGCAGGACGAGGCAACATCATAGACGCTTAGGTCTACAACCAATCGCACATTCTCGGGCCTTTCCGGCAAGCCGAGAAGTTGCGATTGTTTTACAACATGATCAGCATACATTGAATAGACCTGTGTTCATGTTAGTTATACTTATAATAGTTTTGACTAGGCACATCATTTTATGATGATTAACAATTTTATTATATGATTGAATAATTCCTAGCTCTCTAACTGGCTGAGATCCAACAATGTAGAAATCATACGACGTTATGTTTACCTGCACGTGACCTTCCAGGTGAACATAAGTAATTATTTTTTCCACATAGGACCAAAAATAGACCTTCCAGGTGAACATAAGGAATTATTTTTTCCACATAGGACCAAAAATAGGTCGTTGAAACTTACAATTAAAGCAAAGAACAATCTTGAAGGGTTTTTTAATCATTTAATCATATAATAAAACAAGTATTGCTGTTTTTGAGGTCAATACGATGATTAAGCCACCTTCGAAGTACAATAGTCACCTCGCCCTTCGGGCTCGGTGAATATTGTACTCCTCAGGTGTCTAAATCATCGTATTGACCTCAAAAACAGCAATAATTGTATAATATTACTCATATACATCTCATTCAACGAAAGATACCCCCTCCGACCGAGACTAACGGTTTGACACATCGATAAACTTGTAAATACGATAATCATCTGATATTTTCGATGTTCTTATTTTTTGACATTATTATAGAAGTCACTGTTACGACTTTTTGTAACAATTCATTAACAATTACTGATATGTACAAACACATGGAGAAAGACAAAAAAGTTTTTATTTTGGTTGAACTTGTTTTGTGATGACACAGATCTTGAAAGTAAGTAAAAAGTAAAAAAAACTGTCAAATATTTTAGATATCGAATGGTACGTAACTGTTCTATGAAGTTTTTGCCTTTTAACTTTTAAAAGTTAAAACATTTTTCCGAAATTAGGTTGTACACTACCTAACAATGTCCAAGAAATCAGGCCACTGTTTACAATATAGCAGTTTTCTGTTTTTCATTCATATAGTACAAATATGTTTTCGATTATTGCGCTTGATGAGAATAAACGACGTGTATTCATAATTATATTGTCACACTGGACAAACACTACCATTAGAAACACATAATTATATTGTCACACTGGACAAACACTACCATTAGAAACACATAATTATATTGTCACACTGGACAAACACTGCCATTAGAAACACATAATTATATTGTCACACTGGACAAACACTACCATTAGAAACACATAATTATATTGTCACACTGGACAAACACTACCATTAGAAACACATAATTATATTGTCACACTGGACAAACACTACCATTAGAAACACATAATTATATTGTCACACTGGACAAACACTGCCATTAGAAACACATAATTATATTGTCACACTGGACAAACACTACCATTAGAAACACATAATTATATTGTCACACTGGACAAACACTGCCATTAGAAACACATAATTATATTGTCACACTGGACAAACACTACCATTAGAAACACATAATTATATTGTCACACTGGACAAACACTACCATTAGAAACACATAATTATATTGTCACACTCGACAAACACTGCCATTAGAAACACATTGACAATACTGAGTTTCAAATTTTGAAATGAACGATCGTTCATTTTGTCTTGTTCAACTATTCGGCATGACGGATTACAATTGCATTCGTAAAATCATTATATGATTTTCAATACGAAGAGAAATATTTTATTTTACATAGGAAAAATTTAATCTGGAGCTCCAAGTGACTTTCAAAGAATCAAACTTTTACTGCATACGATATCAATAAATACAAAATAAGTAATGCACGCAATTATTGAAAAAAAATGTTCTTAGACTCATTTGAATTAAAAATATCGTTCATTCAATTCATGTGCACAACGATTCACACACGTATATCCTCTATTATTCAATTGCGATTTCCCGCGCTTGAGCGGGGTTTCATCTAGTTTATATATTTGTGGCAAATGTTAACTTGGAGATTCTTACAAGTCACATAATTGGTCATTTAAGGTTGACAAGTAATTGTACATGTAAACAATGTTCAATATATAGCGACATGTGTACAATGTCACAGATAAACATCCGGCCAGATATAAAGCGAGATCCTGGTGAGGAATATTGTAACTGTCCGTAACACGGGATTAATCCTTCACTCATCGATACATCTGGAATAGTGGTTGTCATCATCAGCATCAGCTGGAATAGGTCGGGGGAACATTAACTGGAATAGGTCGGAGGGACATTAACTGGAATAGGTCGGGGGAACATTAACTGGAATAGGTCGGAGGAGAATTAGGTCTCTGGAGCACAATTATGGGGAACAAGGAAAGTGTGCCTGTGTTTACGGAGGATGAGCTCAGAATGTACAGGGTGAGACTGAGGATAAATTTGTCTGGTATTAGACGTTAGTCATGTAAGTTCACAGATTCTCTTCACGAGCAAATAAGCAAAATATATTTTATTTAAGGTACCTCAATACACGCATTATTGTCTGATAAAAGTTCATAAAGAGTATTTATTTCCATTTATTAGAGTTAAAACCAATATATTATCAAATGAACTTTTTTTTTCAAATGCACTTTTTAAACGTAAACAGAATTATATATCAACGTCAGAAAATTACAATTTTCCTTAAATAGCAAAATCTGAATTTCACAAAACTGGTTATAAACCGTTTCTTTATAAATAAATATATATATATATATATATATATATATATATATATATATATATATATATATATATACAAAATGTCAGTGAAAAATATTGATTGATTCCCTTCGAGAATTTTTCACCAGTTATAGGTAAAGTACCACAAATTTAGACCTATGCTTAGCAATTACGACCGAAGCAGTGATGGTTCTTTAACGTGCCAACACCTGCCTCCGTTTTGAAGGTCATATTCAAAAGAATGTGGTTGTCACTTCTGAATGCCGAGTGCTCGGCGAAGGAGCGATCACTCGTATGTTTTACGTCTTGTGATTTGACGCGGCCATGACACGAGCAGGGTTCAAACTCACGACTTCACGGTTACGAAGCGAATGCTCTACCACTGAGCTACTGAGATTGGTTCAGTGAAAATAAAGAAAATATATCTCATAATGGACACTCCGATTTGATAAAGACATTAATCGAAACAGAGTTATTGCCCCAGGATTCAATTTATTGATTATTTATATATAACTTAAAACTTTTGAAATATTTTATATTTACAGAATGACTTTAATTCTGGGGCAAGTTATAGAGTATAACCTGGTTTGGGTCAGTTTATGCTTTATAATCCGCGAAAAAACCAACACAATTTATGTTCCTATTATGCATGAATCTAATTAAATCACAGATTTAGCAAAATCTTATGACGTCATATTAGGAGGAAATTATTTAAAAACAGATTTACTAATAAAATCACATGAAAATTTGCTTTATTAAATTTTCTGTTGACTCAAACTTGTAATATAGAGTGCTGCTGGCTTCTAAAGGGAATTACATAATCAAACATGAAGGACGAAAGTTATAATCATATACATACATAAGTACACACACACACACACACATATATATATATATATATATATATATATATATATATATATATATATATATATATATATATATAATTATGTAACAGAAGAATATTGAAACCTGTCTAAGATATATCATTTTTCAGGATCTGACTGTTTTCTCTAAGAACGAAATTCGCCAGTAAGTAATGCAGTATTATTATCCATTATTTTACGTGATCGTTATTTCCTTAACGTTTATTTTATGGCATGAAAATTTAACATTAATTCTGAATTCTTCTCTTTTTTTAAACATCTAATTGATAATAATGGTAATATGATGCAGTGTTTACCAGAAGTTCCAAGCATTGGGGACCAAAGATAAACCTGTGACAAGGGACAGTAAAATCCCCAGGGAGGATCTTTACAGACTGAAGGAACTCAGGGTAAATATCTCCCTTATGTCTCCACAGTCAGTAAGGCACTGTGGAAAACCCTTGGGCTAAATATATCCATTGAGTTACACAGTGGGAGAAGACCAGGGCAATTATATTCACAGTGTCACACCATCATTAGAAAAAGTCAAGGTTAATATATTCAAGGCGATACACTGAGTAAATATATTTACGGTGATGGATTGTGAGAAAAACCTTTAAAGCAACTATATCAGTCATCTACAAAGCTCGGCCATTACAAAGATCAACGGAATGCCGCGGTCATTATTCTGCGATATACCTTCATACGTAATAACTGATTATGAGAAAATTGATACACATCTCGCTTGCACTTCGTGTTTATCTAATACAACAATAAAGTCGATAACTGATAATTCTATTTTATAATCATAAAAATTAATCAATATATGTTGCAAAACAAATTCATAAATGAGTGAAGAACAGTTGCCATTCAGTATAAATCAATTGGCCGCATTCCGAGATCGATATACATGTAAACAAACACGTAGTTGCACACACAGTTTTCTTGGACTGTGTATTCAAAGCAGTCAACATCAAACTAAATACAATATTTTTTAAAAATAGATCTAGTATACCCTACGATCTCAAATAGTCCGTTTCGGAAAATGTCATGACATCACGGTGACCTAATTCGTAGCTGTATAGGTAAACGTTCGGCTGTAGAGTTAACAGGCAGTAGAACCACCTACATCACTTCAACTCTACAGAAGAGGGCTATGCGAAAGGGGAGAAAAGCATCAACCGTATCTTCACCCGGACCGTCTTGTCCGGAATGTGGAAGGACGTTCCATAGGAGGATTGCATTTGTCAGCCATCTTCGAACCCACAACACTAAAAACAGAAATTAGCAGAGATGAAATTATGGTCATCTTCGACATCGAAGGACGAACTACATACATGTAGTAGAATTATAAAGAATAGAAATAAAGTTCTTGTTCTCGTGTATGTTGCAGGATAACCTCCTCGATCTCGAAATGTTGTTTGAAATACAACATGTTGAAATATAAAGCAACATTTCTCAACCTCGGAGGTTATCCTACAATATACATGTACATGAAGACACGATCTTTATTTCTTAATCAAACACCCCTCTCCAGTGCCTAGGGTAGCTATATACCTCTTCGTTTGTTCAAGGTGAATATATCTGATATTTTCAACATCAGACCAAAAATAAATTTGGGAAGTCCTAAATTGATACGATACGTTATGATTTTTGGCCGTCCTATGTAAATTTGCGTCTTTTTTCACTTACAAACTAGGTCTTGCCTTCTACCAATCAACAAAGATGGCCGTCAAGATATCGTTTTGTAAATTCTAGTAGGTGGTTTTGATGTTTGAAATCATTAAATGATATACTAAAACAAATAGTATGTACACTTCGCCTTCTGGACTCTCTGAATATTGCACTTCTCAGATAGGTAAAACATCTGTTAACAGAGAACAATACCTGTACAATGCCATATATCTACCCTCTGACATCTACCCTCTGACATCTAACCTCTGACAACTACCCTCTGACATCTAACCTCTGACAACTAACCTCTGACATCTAACCTCTGACATTTATTAAGTGCGGTGTGTCCAAGAATGACTTTAGCAGCATATTTTGATTTTGAATTTCTAAAAGACCAAACAGCTTGAAATGTCCACGGTAGATGCCTATATTTCCTCTCAGTGTAAATTTATCGTCTTCCTCTTCAGCGCATTGACAAAATAGCACACGTACAAATTCCATTGCACAATAATATACATAATGATATGCTCATCATTAATTTCAGATATCTTTACCTGTTTTGCATCATGTTCCCTTTTTATGCCACCGTTCATAGGATTCGGGGACATACTGTAATAGTTTTTGGTTCCTATGTTTGCCTGTATGTCCGCAGTAACTTTAACCTTGGTCATAACGTTTGAATGGATGGTGATGGATCTTTCACATGTGTATTTCTGGTGACAAAGCCTTTCTTTTGGTAACCAAATGTTCACCTCATGATCTGGACATCAGTGTTTCACAAACACATCTTCTTATTCTTTGAACAAATTGGATAAAACATCTTTTGTAAGGAAGTGTCACTGTCATTAGAAAGTAAATTAAGTTGATTTGACTTGTAAATGTTGATTTAATTCATTTCCAGTTTTAATAATCTAGATCAACATTGCCTTTGATTGATTGCATATTGTTTAACTTCCCTCTCGAAAATATTTCACTCAAAATTTAGGCCTATGCACGGCGCTGATGGCCATTGAACAGCGAGGGATCTTTATTGTGTCACACCTGCTGTGATACAGGGCTTTGGTTTTTGCGTTCTCATCCGAAGGACCGCCTCATTTAGACAACAAGCAAGGGGTACTGAGGACTTATTCTAACCCAGATTCCTACAGGAGTCTTTAAATATCACTTGAGACCTTTAAAAAAGCATTTTATATACATGTATTGGCAGTTTTGTGGCGGTGGGAAAGTTTTTGACTGAAAAACAAAACAAAAAAAACCGTGTCCGTGTTGTCTGCTTTTATTGCAAGTAGAACTACCATTTTAGTATAGATTTGTTTCTGCGAAAATTCATCAAATGTAGATAAAAGTTATGTGAAAATTCGTTATTGATAAAAGTGTTACTTACTCTTTGAATTTTCCCTTGTGTTGACTTTCCATGTAATTGATTATGTCAAAGTCACGTGATTCGCTACCGTGATTGACATTATTACGAATTTTAAACACACGGCAATGGTTTCATTTAACAAATCAATTAACTTACACTGTAAGTCAAACTATATTCAGTTGCGTATGAGGATTGTAGTGAAGAGGTAAATCCGCAGGAAGGGCTCTATGTCAAGGAGTAATAATACAGTCACCGAAGTATCACACCTGAATATTTCACGAGAGCAAAGTTCAATGCTAGTGATACGGTCACTTGAGTATCTCAAAACGGCGAAGTTACTGACTGATGATACGGCGAAGTTACTGACTGATGATACGGTGAAGTTACTGACTGATGATACAGTGAAGTTACTGACTGATGATACGGCGAAGTTACTGACTGATGATACGGCGAAGTTACTGACTGATGATACAGTGAAGTTACTGACTAATGATACGGCGAAATTACTGACTGATGATACGGTGAAGTTACTGACTGATGATACAGTGAAGTTACTGACTGATGATACAGTGAAGTTACTGACTAATGATACGGCGAAATTACTGACTGATGATACGGCGAAGTAACTGACTGATGATACGGTGAAGTTACTGACTGATGATAGGGCGAAATTACTGACTGATGATAGGGCGAAGTAACTGACTGATGATACGGTGAAGTTACTGATTGATGATACGGTGAAGTTACTGACTGATGATACGGCGAAGTTACTGACTGATGATACAGTAAAGTTACTGACTAATGATACAGTGAAGTTACTGACTGATGATACGGCGAAGTTACTGACTGATGATACGGTGAAGTTACTGACTGATGATACAGTGAAGTTACTGACTGATGATACGGCGAAGTTACTGACTGATGATACAGTGAAGTTACTGACTGATGATACGGCGAAGTTACTGACTGATGATACAATGAAGTTACTGACTGATGATATGATGAAGTTACTGACTGATGATACAGTGAAGTTACTGACTGATGATACGGCGAGAAGTTACTAACTGATGATACGGTGAAGTTACTGACTGATGATACGGTGAAGTTACTGACTGATGATACGGTGAAGTTACTGACTGATGATACAGTGAAGTTACTGACTGATGATACGGCGAAGTTACTGACTGATGATACAGTGAAGTTACTGACTGATGATACGGCGAAGTTACTGACTGATGATACGGTGAAGTTACTGACTGATGATACGGTGAAGTTACTGACTGATGATACGGTGAAGTTACTGACTGATGATACAGTGAAGTTACTGACTGATGATATGGTGAAGTTACTGACTGATGATACGGCGAAGTAACTGACTGATGATACGGTGAAGTTACTGACTGATGATACGGTGAAGTTACTGACTGATGATACGGTGAAGTTACTGACTGATGATATGGTGAAGTGAATGTACAAGAAACGTACAACATGACGTTCCTCTGAGAATCTTACAACAAATACACTATGATGCTATCACACAATAACTAACTTTAATGGTAATGGTGGCTTAGTGATTGGGGTTTTCGCTTCGCAACCAGGAGGCCCGTAAATGATCCTGGTGCCTCGTAAAACCTGCGAAGTTTAACACAGGTAGAGTGCTGGTGACGTCTCTCCATGAGTGAAAAATTATACGTACAACAACATACAGGAAACAAAGATGCTGAGTATTCACAATGCGAAACTAAGATATGATTGCCTGAGTATTCACAATAACAAACTAAGATATGATCTCCTGCGTATTCACAATGACAAACTAAGATGTGATCGCCTCAGTATTGACAATAACACACTAATATATGATCTCCTGAGTATTCACAATAACAAACTAAGATATGATCTCCTGAGTATTCACAATCAAAAACTAAGATATGATCTCCTGCGTATTCACAATAACAAAATAAAATATGACCGCCTGCGTATTCACAATAACACACTAAGATATGGTCGCCTCAGTATTCACAATAACACACTAAGATGTGATCTCCTGCGTATTCACAATGACAAACTAAGATGTGATCGCCTCAGTATTGACAATAACACACTAAGATATGGTCGCCTCAGTATTCACAATAACACACTAAGATATGGTCTCCTGAGTATTCACAATAACAAACTAAGATATGATCGCCTGAATATTCACAATAACACACTAAGATAATATGGTCTCCTGAGTATTCACAATAACAAACTAAGATATGTTCGCCTGAATATTCACAACAACAAACTAAGATATGACCGCCTGCGTATTCACAATAACAAACTAAGATATGATCGCCTGAGTATTCACAATAACACACTAATATATGATCGCCTGCGTATTCACAATCACAAACTAAGATATAGTCTCCTGAATATTCACAATCACAAACTAAGATATGGTCTCCTGAGTATTCACAATCACAAACTATGATCTTGATCATATGGTGGTTTGAGTATATCAAAGCAAAAAACTTGTATGCTGATTATATGGTTGTTTGAGTATTTCACAGTAAGCTTACATGTTCATGATCCGGTCGCCTAAGTATTTCATTACAACAACCTCTTGAGATCGCAATAATAATGATACGGAAATATCGTCCAAGGTATGAGAGATGCACGGACTTTAAGCCCACCCTTTCCCAAACCTAGTGGTCTGTGATTTTCTCCTTCAGTGCCTTTCGTGTGTATTTAACTCACCCTAGTTGTTTTTCTTCTTTAGATAAACCCATTCAAAGATCGGATGGTGACTGTGTTCTCTTCCAGCAAAGACGGAAGTATGACATTTGAGGACTTTTTGGATATGATGTCTGTCTTCAGCGAAAAGTCGACTAAACAAATAAAAGCAGAATATGTTTTTAGGATATACGGTAAGTTCTTTCTATACGATGACAATATCTACAACTGGATCTATATCATCATGCTTGGGTGGGCATGTTAAATAATCAAGGGTTAATATACAGTACCTGGCCATTGAAATGGTTGACGTAACGCACCGCTTGAAACGTAAGCATTGCAATGAAAGTGTTTTTATCTTTTTTATTCCCAGTACTTTGTAGCCTGGAGATCATGAGTTCGAGCCCCGCTCATGCCATTGAGCATCAAACATAAGACGTTAAAATTGCTCCGTTGCCAAACGCTAGGCATTTGGAAGTGAAAATGACATTAAAAATGGAGGTCCCGTGTCGCGGCAGGCGTTGGCACAACAAAGAATCAATCCAGTACTCTGTTGCACATCCCTTTTACATCTCAGAATTGAAACATATGAACTCTTAAGTTTTTGTTCAGGGACCTTTATGATTATGAATGTTATTTACATGTCTTTCATTTCTGATGATTTTAGTTAGGAGATTTTGAAGACCAAAACGACATTGACTGTTATTTGCAGTTTTCCATTGTCGAGTTGCAATAGATGAACTAGTGTGTTATCGTCCTGAAATAAGTAGTCGTCATTTTGATAATGATGAACAATACCTGGGTGTTTTGTGTTCAACATGTACTTCTGTTAATCAATATTCGTATCAACATATGAGAATGTTCCGACTCTTTCATGAGTGACGTCCCCCACCCCCACCCCACCCCAGATTACGGAGTAATTTGTTTCCAAAGACAGCAACACTCCGGTCGCCGGACACCGATCGGTGTTCACCAAATGTACACCGTTTTGATTACTGACAATTTGTCATCTTTTTCCAATTGTTATTCACTGTCCAGTCTAACCTTTACACCAGTTCACATGGCGAGTACGATTTTCAGAGCAAACAGTCAAAGCTTTCCTCGTTTCCTTCGTGCAAAGTTGGAAAACCTCAACCGCCCTCTAACTGTTCGTGAAGATTCCAGTAATGTCATTCAAATTTGTAGTCTGTTGGATTCAACGAGAATTTTGCGATCACGACGAGCATATATTTTTCAGGATGGACTGTAGCTGCAGAACTGCAGCTCTCTGAGAAAATATTGGGACAGACCAGAGAGCTACAGGTCCACCCCTTAAAATCATCTTGATGTTCGACTTACGGCGCACAAAAAAGTGCGCACGGTGGAGGCCTCACATCGTTGTATTCTTGTAACGCCGTCTAAAAAAGTTAAAGTTGTATGGTCTGAATTTCGACAATTTTTTTTCACCTTGTAAAACCGCTGTTAAAACATCGCACATGACTTGTCATGCATTATTTCATCTGTTTTAACCAGAATTATTTTATTTTATATCGGTGTTTATAAACAACCGTCACTCGTTCAGTTCAGACTTTCAGATCATCGGTGATCTTGTCTGTGTAAAGGCTGTGTATTTTGTTACAACAGTATCGTGCCATAAGTTTAAGATAAATAAAAATATTAAATACCTCATAGTAATTCGTTGTTTTACGCAATTTCAGCCTTAAAGTTAGGCAATTGGAATTGCGTTTGATTTATATACCTCATGTTGGAATTCCCCTGACCCACGTGGGGCTATTTATAGACGCCTAACAGACAAATTTATAATTAATGCGTACCCACCATTATTTACTTTTTAAATTATCTTCTCACTGTTTTCTTAAACAAATGTTTTCAAGCACGTAATTAAGGGAAATTTAATAACTTTAAAAACTGTTTAATCTGCTTTTAAAGTAATTATGTACAATGCATTAACATCGGATCATATAGATTTAATATATAAAAAAATCCTAATATACCTTCAAATATTCATTAAAGCCCCATACGACCCGAAAACTCAAAACTTCTAATGACTTCGCTCTCTGATCGGTCCCAATATTTGCAGCTAGGTAGACCGCTACATAATTAAAATACATGTTACTGAGGTGTTCATTTTCATTTTCTCGTTAGCGAACATGCACATATTATTTTGTTAATAGATAGGAAACCGTCTTAGTTATGAAAGATTTGGTAAATGATGTTCAAAATTTATTAACTAGCCAGTTAAACCGAATCTATAGATAATTAAGAATTTTTCACTCATATTGAGACGTCACCAGTTGTAGGTGAAGCACAAGATCTATGCTTACGACCGTAGCAGTGAGGATTCTTTAACGTGCCAACGCCTGTCGCGACACGAGACGTCATTTTTAAAGATCATCCTCACCTTTTGGCGAAGGAGCAATCAGAATCTGTTTACGTCTAAAGTTTGATGAGTTCATGGTACGAGCGGACCTCTAACTCACACCTCCCGGAAAGTGGGCCTCGAATTCACATCTCCCGGTAAGCGGACGTCTAACTCACACCTCCGGTTAGCGGGCCTCTAACTCACACCTCCCGGTTAGCGGGCCTCTAACTCACACCTCCTGGTAAGTGGGCTTCTAACTCACACCTCCTGGTAAGTGGGCTTCTAACTCACACCTCCCGGTTAGCGGGCCTCAAATTCACATCTCCCGGTTACGAAGAAAACGCTCTACCCCTGATTGAACGCGACTGCTCAAATGTCCTACAAGTTTTGTTTCAAACCTTTTAGAATTTGCATTTGAATTATGTACGCAGCACTGTCTGTGGATATAAAACACATTTCAATATACATTTCAATATACAGTGTAATGGGGATTCAAATACTTTTCAATACGGGACTTTCGAGATACGGATTCACTTTGACTTTTATCGCGTGTTGAACGTAATTTATTCCAGTTTACAATAACAACTTAACATTTTCTCACCAGAGGGCGCGTTATGCAAGCTTCACATACACCTCCGTCATCGCTTGGAATCACGTGACAGGGGCATCGGCAAGTATCTGACATTGGGGAGGCGAACTGGATCGAAAGAGGGGTGTAACTAACATGTTTTGACCCCTGCGTGATAATATAATCGCCTGATAAAAACAGCCATTCTCGTTTTCTTCTGGCTACAGGTGATACATCAGGCTCTTTTCATAGCCCACTGACACTTTGTTAAGTACATTTTTACCATTTAGCTGCTTGTCTCTTATTAGTCACCTACACTTTGTAAACCAAAGGGGACGATAACTTTCTTCTCCATCTGTCCCTCTGTCTGCAAGTCTGTCGCACACTGGTTTTCCAGACTTTTCCCGTTGTGTGTGGATTCATTTGAAACTGTCTGCGTAGTTTCCGAGTGTTTGCCACAGACCAAGTTCGAATTTCGTAACGTTTGATGGACAAGTTTTAAAGAAATTAATTTTCATATTTTTCGTTTTTATTCGTCGGGATTGTGATCCGATGGAAATGTGGTAAAAATTAGTAGGACGTCTGAATAATGGCAGTCGACGAGCGTCGATCGCTGATTTTGATCGTTGATTCACTGATTCGAAATTTCAAGTTCATTAATCACAAAAGAAATGAAAAAAATATATCAAATCTGTTAATTACACGAGCATTTTGGTGTAGTCAGTGAGTGAAGTCTGATACGTCGGCAGTTCTCAATTTACCGCATTCCTGCAGTCGCGGGTATTTGAAATCGGACTTCAAACAGTTGATAGTAAGCAATGTTTTTGAAATCCTTTATAATAATAAATATGAATGTTATATCGGTGTGTTGTTTTGGGTCTCATTTGCACGATTATTTAAATATTTCCCCCATATATTTTGTTGTATGAATAACAAAACATTAAATTAATTCGACACTGGCAAACATAGTGACTTGTTACAAATGTATCAGGTCACAGTTCAAAGTCAAACAACATATTATGTACATTTCCTCGAATATTAAGTACGGTCGTCAATTAATGGGGTCGCCGGTCGGGGACAAGTAAAGTGCTTTCAAAATGCTTGTTTTACAAGTTTTATCGTATTTTTACAATCTTTCTTACTTTTGATTCCATCTTTACATTAACACATGAATACCCTACATTCATGCGCATATTACGAAATAGTTCCAAATTTAGGATCAGAAAACGACGATTTTATACAATTTATTGTAAGTATCAATTTAATAGCACCAATAGCATTTCATAATATGACTAAATATTTAGTCCAAAACATAAATGTTGGATATTAGAAACTTTTACCAGATTTCTGTAAAAAGTTGTTGACCGAGCGTTGTAGCGTGAGTAGCGCACGGAACTCTGGGTAGAGAATGACAACTAAGTAAACAATCAATGTCAACTTTGCCCTACAATTGGTTACTATCACGTGACCACTGTGTATAAAATGTCAATTCTAATCGGTCGTTCTGGCACATCCCGAAAGTTCCGTATTTGAAATATTAGATGTGCATTCGTGTAGATTTATCAATTAGATAAACCCACCACTATTGCATATATACGTAAATGAATATCGGACGCAATCAGCGTATATACTTTCACTTTGTCACGGTATGGTACAAGACTGTACACCTGTTTTAAAAACACAGTTCAATGATTGAATCCTTATAACATCTGATACATTTCCACTTAAGGTAAAACCTTACCATGATGATTTAAGGATATGGCGGGTTGATTCAAGTGCAACATGTTTTTTCAATTCAAGAATACCCCTTTCCCAAACAAATAACTAAAACGTGTACTGATCAATTGATGTAGGTTACGAAAACATTCATAACTTTAACATAAAGTAAAGTAAAATAAAGTACAATTTATTTTTCATAAGCCACAAATAGTAATCACACACATTACCCGGACCCACATATCAAATTTATACTGTAAATCACAATGATTATTACACAAAACTTTAAATAAACAGTTGAATTCTTTCAGGTATTAAAAAGGGCGTGTTGTTTTGTACTTCAGGAATCTTTCTTGAATAATGTCATGATTTTGAAATATCTTTTTATTAACAAAATGCAGATTTTGATGAAGACGGCTATTTGGGCTGGGAAGACATTAGGACAGTCATAAGTTTACTGACAGGAGAGGAGAAACTTAAAGAGACCGACATGTATCAGCTCATAGAGAATGTGAGTACAACTCATGGAGAATGTGAGTACAGCTCATAGAGAATGTGAGTACAGCTCATAGAGAATGTGGGTACAACTCATAGAGAATGTGGGTACAGCTCATGGAGAATGTGAGTACAGCTCATAGAGAATGTGAGTACAGCTCATAGAGAATGTGAGTACAGCTCATAGAGAATGTGAGTACAGCTCATGGAGAATGTGAGTACAGCTCATGGAGAATGTGAGTACAGCTCATAGAGAATGTGAGTACAGCTCATAGAGAATGTGAGTACAGCTCATGGAGAATATGAGTACAGCTCATAGAGAATGTGAGTACAGCTCATGGAGAATATGAGTACAGCTTATAGAGAATGTGAGTACAGTTCATGGAGAATCTAAGTGCAGCTCAGAGAGCTCGAGTACAATTCAGGGAGGATGTACGTGCTTCACAAGGAGGATGTACAGTCCTGTGTGTACTAGTATGTAAGTACTATGTTAAGGAACTAAGTACAAATCAGTACGTACATGTATACAGATCAGGGAGGATGTGCGTATGTACATAGATCAGGGAGGATGTGAGTATGTATACAGATCAGAGAGGATGTAAGTATTTATACAGATCAGGGAGGATGTACCTACGTATACATATCAGGGAGGATGTGAATACGTACACGTATACAGATCAGGGAGGATGTGAGTACGTACACGTATACAGATCAGGGAGGATGTGAGTACGTATACAGATCAGGGAGGATGTGAATACATATACAGATCAGGGAGGATGTGAGTACATATACAGATCAGGGAGGATGTGAGTATGTATACAGATCAGGGAGGATGTGAGTACGTACACGTATACAGATCAGGGAGGATGTACCTACGTATACATATCAGGGAGGATGTGAATACGTACACGTATACATATCAGGGAGGATGTGAGTACATATACAGATCAGAGAGGATGTGAGTATGTATACAGATCAGGGAGGATGTGAGTATGTATACAGATCAGGGAGGATGTATGTACGTATACATATCAGGGAGGATGTACGCACGTATACAGTATTTCTTGCGGAACAGTGTAAACATTTTATTTATTCATCTAGATGTTTATCTCCTTTATCCCATCCCTGCTTCTTTCTGCTCTCACCTCCCTCCCCTGTCTCTCTCCGCGGAAGAGGTATGTTTTTGTATCAAGGAAAGGTTCCAAAATATATTAGGTGGACAACACTACGTATACCAACTGACCAACAGACAGGTGCGAAACATCGAAACATCTACAACAGACAGGTGCGAAACATCGAAACATCTAACAGACAGGTGCGAAACATCTAACAGACAGGTGCGAAACATCTAACAGACAGGTGCGAAACACCGAAACATCTAAACATCTAACAGACAGGTGCGAAACACCGAAACATCTAACAGACAGGTGCGAAACATCTAACAGACAGGTGCGAAACACCGAAACATCTAACAGACAGGTGCGAAACATCTAACAGACAGGTGCGACACATCGACACATCTAACAGACAGGTGCGAAACATCGAAACATCTAACAGGGCGACATAAAAGGCATACGTGGTTGGGATGGTACTCGGTTTGCCCGGGTCTTACATTGCTAAACAATAATGAATGCAAAATATATATAGAATATCACACTCTAATGTTGATCTCGGACCTGGGATTGGCTCGAGGGGCAATCCCAGGTCTGAGATCAACATTAGAGTGTGATATTGTTTATATCATATACCTAAAACACAACAAGTTGATAAACATTTTTTTAAAAATTGGGAGGGGGGGGGGTATTGACCCAAACATAAATACATGGTATACTGTACAACGATATTTGACTATTTCATTCCTTCAGTGAGTTTACTTTAATGGTTATGTTTCCAGTACTATTGGCATTATGAAACATGCTAAAGTCTGGGTTTTGTAGCTTTATTCCACTGCTGGTCACAATAATTGGATGATTAATCATGGACATCCCCTCATGTGGTCTAGAATCTGAACGTTTTTGAACTGCTTGGCTGAGAAACTCGTCATATCTATCGCTGTGCTGTTCATGTACATGTATATACTATTAAGCAGCTCCTAGGGGCTTGCTAATGAATACTAAAATAGGAAATAAGTGAATTATTTTTATTTCTTTTTTCGGATTTACCAAACTCGCCCGTTTTCATTATTTCATGTAATTTGTAAGAGTTGTAGAACTTTGTTTACGTGGCGTCATCGTATGAACGGGAATGTTTACAGATCTGATGCTGCTATTTATTTGCTTAGGGAATGTTACCTTATACTGAAGTAAGTTTTTTTTTTACCGTTTCCCATCTGTTTAGCATCTATAAGTAGTTGAAAAACGTCGGAAGATATTGGTTCTGCTTTTATCG
Organism: Ostrea edulis; assembly: GCF_947568905.1. NCBI lineage: Eukaryota > Metazoa > Mollusca > Bivalvia > Ostreida > Ostreidae > Ostrea > Ostrea edulis. Next base: position 17,438,250 of record NC_079171.1, read on the forward strand.
TTTTATTGCCAAGTCCTCGGGATTTTAGATTTCAGAAATCGTTTTAATTTTCTACATCAAAATTACCATAAATTAACATTTTGATCTCCATTAGGACCGGGAATTTCTAATAATGCTTTAGTATCACCCTCCATAATCCTCCTACTGTTTTCTGTCGCCTAGAACGTTGATTGTTTTGAAATGAAGTTAAACGTGCTATGTTCTAAATAAACAATTGTTACTTGGGTTACCCTCCTTTGCTTAGATACTCGCTACAATTTAGCGCTGTTTTTGAAAACGTTTTTATTTAATTTTTCTGCTTAAATTAAATTTTGTCGTGGAAGAAAGTATTATATTTGAAAAAAATTGTGTCTAACATCATTTTTTCATGTAGTTATGTTAGATTTTAAAAGATTAAAGAAGAAATAGCCATTTGAAATTTGAGGGCGAGACAGCCCCTTGACAACGGGCCGAGACAGAGATATATCATATACCTAGTAGTGTATCAGCCCTGATACACCTATCTTGGCTAAGGTGAGACAGCTGCAAGTAGGTAGGGCTGTCTCGACCTAAGGGCCGAGATATCTCTGTCTCAAGTAACAACTGTCTATTTAGAACAATAACACGTTTAACTTCATTTCAAAACAATCAACGTTCTAGGCGACAGAAAACAGTAGGAGGATTATGGAGGGTGATTCTGAAGCATTTTCAGAAATTCCCGGTCCTAATGGAGATAAAATGTTAATTTACGGCAATTTTGATGTAGAAAACTGTTTTAAAACGATTTCTGAAATCTAAAATCCCGAGGACTTGGCAATAAAACGAGAAAAGCAGAACCATTATCTTCCGACGTATTTCAACGACTTATAGATGCTAAGCAGATGGGAAACGGTGGAAAAAAACCCAACTTACTTCAGTATAAGGTAACATTCCCTTTAGCAAAGAAATAGCAGCATCAGACGTTCATACGATGACGCCACGTAAACAAAGTTCTACAACTCTTACAAATTATATGAAATATTGAAAACGGGCGAGTTGGTAAATCCGAAAAAAGAAATAAAAATAATTCACTTATTTCCAATTTTAGTATCAATTAGCAAGCCCCTAGGAGCTGCTTAATAGAATATGCATGTACATGAACAACACAGCGATAGATATGACGGGTTTCTCAGCCAAGCAGTTCAGTTAATATTCTAGACCACATGAGGTCCATAATTAATCATCCAATTACCGTGACCAGCAATGGAATAAAGCTACAAAACCCAGACTTTAGCATGTTTCACAATGCCAATAGTACTGGAAACATATCCATTAAAGTAAACTCAGTGAAGGAATGAAATAGTCAAATATCGTTGTACAGTATACCATGTATTTATGTTTGGGTCAATACCGAGTGATCTCGGCCCTCGCCCTACGGGCTCGGGCCGATATCAACTCTCGGGGCCAATCCCAGGTCCGAGATCAACATTAGAGTGTGATATTCTATATATCTCGGCCCTTAGGGCGAGACAGCCCTACCTACTTGCAGCTGTCTCACCTTAGCCAAGATAGGTGTATCAGGGCTGATACACTACTAGGTATATGATATTAATAGAATCCTTCATAAGTACGAGTGTGGGATAGGGAAATTCCACCGAGGGGACAAGATTCGCAGTCTAGGACGAGGCTTTGCCGAGTCCTAGACAGCGAATCTTGTTCCAGAGGTGGAATTTCCCTATCCCACACGAGTAAATAATGAAGGATTATTTTTCTCACATTTTACCTACAGTTTAGTGTATAAATTTAGGAGCTTTGAGAAAATTCTAAATTATCAAAATCCTCATTTGAACTTCGATGCCAAAACTAATTAGATAGGCAGAAAGAGCATACCCGAAAATGGTTTACACTGTAAGTGTAAACTAAAAAACCTAAGGTTGTCCGCCAGAAAGCTATATAAATTAAAATTCAAAGATAACAATGCAAAATATTTTTACTTCACCGTGTAACGTAAATCTTCACCGTGTAACGTAAATCATAGAAAATATATGACGTCACAATCAAATGACGTCGCAGCAGTGTGAGACAGAAAAATCTCACATGGCTGTCTCACATGGGTAAAGTCAATCTCACACTGGTGATTATGTGAGAAACAGATATGCCAAACACTTGCCTAGTGTGATAAATTATAGTAACACCAATGATATTTACAAAATAAATCCTTTAATTACTTGCCCTATCAATTTGCCACCTGACTAGGTGGATGCTAGGTCACTTGCTTATTCACTTGTCAAGTGAACCCGTGGTCGCTGGCTGTTTGTCTCTCAGTTAGATAACTCAGAACTCCGGAGGTCTGTATCGTTAACTCGTGCATGAAATAACTCAGAACACCGGAGGTCTGTATCGTTAACTCGTACATGAGATAACTCAGAACTCCGGAGCACAGGTGCTTGTGGACAGGACTTCCGGTACCCCCCTTCTTGTATTTTTAAATGTTCAATTCCTTGGGTATTCCGGACGTATTTTTGATAAAATATGTAACTTCAAAGTTTATATATTTCAATGGAATACACAAATCTCGCATAGAAACCGTTTTTAAAAATGTCATATCACCGATCATAATATATGAACAAGGTGTGCAACTCAGCCAGCGACATGTTGAAAAAATCTACACCTCGCTGAGAAATCCTATCGAAAAAACACCAATAATGCACATACCAACTGAAAAGAACGGTCGTTCTAAATCTACTGATGATTCGTGGATTAAATGTATCGGTATTTGGTGCGCAATAATTACTTCACATCGCTCAATTTCATCGTTTTAACCTCGCCACTTCTCATTTCGGACTATAACGAACGGAAGTTGTGATGTTGGAATATTTCTGTCGCAGCCAACTATTTTTAGAACGAGAAAACCCGAGACATGTAATGATTAATGATACAGGCCTGTCTTCTATAACAGTGCAATGCTTAGTTTTGCAGCTCGATTTGGTATTTGGGCATCGCAACTGGCATGGAACTGTACTTTGATCTCGTATGAAAAAACGTGCAGGTAGTTTTTGGGAAAGTATTTTCCATGCTGTGTTTTCCTTTTGATTGACGATCTACGAATTCGGGATAGTGAATACGGCTGATAGAAAATTTCCATTTCTACATGCTTGTATCAGCAATTTCCAGTAGGTCTAACTTTATGCATACACCAGCTTCCAAGGTATCACACCGGTAATTATTCTCGATGTATCTAATAAGGATGGGGAGGGAGGTTAATTAAAATTGATGCCAAACTACCGACAGCGGAAAACAATATCATGGCATTTTTTCCCACCTGCACAATGCTACCCTCAAATCACATGTATGTAAACAGCCCAAGTGCACTCCGACAAGTAGCCTGTTACTAACATCATAAAACAGCGAGATAAAAAATTTAACTCATCTTCAGTAGTTTTACAAAACTGACAAAAACAACAATCTTTTGGAATGCATGGTTTTGAATATTCACCAGTTTCAATTTCTAAAGGGTGGGCAAATATTCTTAGCTATTTAAAACGTACTACTCTCACAAATGGAAATTTCAAATGGTTTTATTAGTTTTAATTCATAGTTCTTTCTGATTTTACTGTAAAATAGTAATTTTCCATGTTTAGAAAATTTCGTGGTTTTGAAGTTGTATATTTTAACTCTATCAATATAGTGATTCTTCAAGTAGATGGAAAATATGCTTTCATTAATATCTATGATGATGGGAGATTTAATTTATATTTTAATTCTTAAGAGAAAAAATAATGGGAAATGAGAGAAATCAGGTGTGGAAAGTACATGTAATCATACTACGTACAGAACTACAATGCAAGTTAATAATTTCGCAAATAAATGAGGAGAGGGAGGCGTGAGCAGAATCTACTTTTATTGGTCGTTTGCCTATATTTTATAAATGTACTCTAACTTTTGAATTGCCGAATCTCCATATCGTTTTATATTTTACCTTAATTTTATGTATTTGTGTGAATATTTCACTTTAATCGCTTTTCTTGTGAAATTTTTAACGTGAATAGCTTTTCACGTGAAATTCGTGTGAAATTGTTCGTGTGAATTTCACATGAAGAAATTTCACGTGAAATTCGTGTGAATCTTTTCACGTGAAATTCACGTGAATCAACGTTCACATTATTTCCTTGCGAAAATCAAATCACATTAAAATTTTCGCAAGGAACTAATGTGAAAAGTGATAGAATGCTTTTCACGTGAAATTCATGTGAAAAATTTAACGTGAATTTCATGTGAATTGCTGTTCACGTGAAATTCATGTGAATATTTTAACGTGAATTTCATGTGAAAAGTGATTCACGTGAAATTCATTTGGACATATTAACGTGAATTTTACGTGAATCACTTTTCACGTGAAATTCACATGAAATTTACGTGAATTTCACGTGAAAGGTTTATGTGAATTTCACGTGAACAGCATTTCACGTGAAATTCACGTGAGGCACATTCTTACACCGACAGCAAAAAAATCCCGCGCACAAAGATCTTGAAATATTGTTCATTTGCTCTTTGAACAGCTTCATTAAATTTTGAAGACATATCATACATGTATGTTGACATTCTTATAACAATGTAATTTAAATGAGTCCCCTCAATACGTTTAAAAACAGGGCCGTAAATTACATGGAGGCGGAGGAGGCAGCTGCCTCCTCCAACTTTTGAGCCAAAAAAAATTAAAATTTAAAGTTCATTAGAATTTATGTTGTTTCCAATAACTAAGAACATGATACCTCCCTTAAAAAGCATTCCAAATCTTTCTTTTAGAATGAGTTAGTCAAGTAACATCTTAGAAGGCCCTAGAATCAAGGATTTTGCACGAAACGTGTTCAGTGTGCACAAAATGTGCTCAGCGTTTGGGGGCCTGGGCGGCCCCCAGACCCCCGCCTAATTTCCTGCCTCCTCCAAATTGAAGGTTAATTTACGGCCCTGAAAGAAACTAAACATAGTGCGCATGAATACAAGATGTAAGCAACAGGCGATTGTACATTTTTTTTTTTTTTTTTTTTTTTTTTTTTTACATGCGACGTACGTGTGTATAAATATATCAACTACAAAAATAGATTCGTAAACATGAAACAAATAACTTGTAAGTAAATATTTTAGAGGAAAGAAAGTAATATCTCGCTTTCTTAAGTTGGAAAAGCATAGTAAATATTTGAAAATGGTATTGGTATATTAGGACCGATCAGACTCCCCGTCGAGGCCTCTTCGAAAGTGTGTCAAAGTTAAAACCATGTGACTATTTCTGTGGGAATCTACCGGGGTGATACGAGTAACGCACGTTCAGTTTGTTATTTTTTCTACAGTCAGATATAGATAATCACATTTACGGTGATTACCGTATTTTGCCGAATATATTTAATACGCATCCCCTTTTGCCAAGTTTTGGGGCGTGTACAGTGGCGGATTTAGAGGGGGTCGCAACCGTCGCGCGCCCACCCTAAAATTTTCAAATTTAAGGTAAATCGCGGTATCTTGTTTAGGAAAATGTACTAAACGATAAAAGAAGCAATAATTTCTTCCACTCCCGGAGAAATAAATTATAAAATCTTTTGATTCCTTGAATCACTTTATTGGGAGAACTTAATTTTTTCCAAAAACCCTTAAAATTTGGGTCATTTTATTAATTTAACCTTATTAAAATGATAGAAAATAGTACAAATGACTAAATAGGAGAAATATTTCAAGCCCCATAAAATCTGTAAAATCCAGGAGCTTTCGGGGGCTTCGCCCCCTGGACCCCCACGAGGGCTTCGCCAAGGACCCACTGCCTCATAAAGTGGCGCCTCCCGTAACCGTAATTCCTGGACCCGCCCCTGCTGTAAATTGTGGAAATACCATTGTTCGTGTGTACAATCGCATTTACTCATTTAGCTTCACGAGATTTCTTTGTGGAAATAATGCAGGTTCTCAAAATAGCATGCACTAGAATTTGTATACAGTGCAACAAATTTGTTTTTAAGAAAACGGCAATCTTGTCCTTATACACTCTACATACCAGTATTTAAAAAAAAAATGTTTTACGCTTTTAGATACATGTAGGTAAACAACGCAGCGAAAAATTATTTCAGGACCTAAGTTCTAAATAATTAGCAAATTACAGAGTAAACAGACAACAGACAAAAATTGATACAGATTTCTGACCTAATTATTTGTGATAAAAATAAAATTGTATTTGTTTGGCGATATTGTCATGGCCGTTTACACTGTAATCAAAATTGCAATATAACAGATACTGACAGAGCTGTGGACAAATATGATACATGTGCATCAGATAAGATATGCTACATGTTTATAGATACATATAATGCGCCGAACATACAATATGGCAGCATATATCAGATGTAAAATACACAATTATGAAATAAAATATTATCTTTATCCGATGAGCCTGGAAAAGACAGTACACACCGGAGACAATATTTTAATCAAAATTATACGTCACAAATTCCAGTCGATAGTTAATGAACACTGCCAAGTTATTCACTGTTCCATTAACGCCGTCCAACGACACATTCCATTTAATTTATGTTGCAATGAGCATACATCGCTTTCCATGGCCATGACGCTGTAAAAGAAAAAACACAAGCCGAAAAAAAAGATCTACAATTATTATGGGATTGGGAGGGAGGGATATTTTTTTGCCTGTACCAAAGTTGGATGCTGAGACAGAAAAGGAAGTAAATATGACAGCATATATCAGATGTAAAATACACAATTATGAAACAAAATATATTATCTTTATCCGATGAGCCTGGAAAAGACAGTACACACCGGAGACAATATTTTACTCAAAATTTTGCCAAATGGATCCCAGGACTCAGTCATGGGAACCATCCGCCAATACTACAAGGCGGCAATTTTGCATTCACTAGATATATAATTTTTTAGCTTGTATGTACCATGTACACAATGTCAGCCAAATAGATATAGATATATATATCATAGCTTCTATGTACACCAATTGATACCCAGATTTAATATGCACATGAATGTCATAATGCACATGTGCCAGATATACCAAAATAACTGGCACGATGTATATAAATTTAAGATAGATATAGATGACAATTTCTGAAAACTGACCATGACTCGCCAGTATATGTAAAAATTCATTCAAGGATAAGTTCGAGTAGATGTAGTGACGAATTGCACGATAGCATTTTCCCAAGAGTTGATGAGAATACTATTTCCTAGATCTGACAAGTGTACCCTATCCATTCTAAATAGCCTCTTGTAAGATACCTGAATATCAGGGTATTTAATGGAGGCACCATGAAGTTGGTTTAGAACAAAAGTTGCAATTGCACTATTAATTCTCTTTTTTGCTTTTTCACCTTCAAAATTTGACAATGACTTTCTCCAATTGCCGCGAGGTAAAATATAGGACCACACAATTAGTGTATTTGGCAGATCTTTACCTAATTGTGCTAACGCAAGTTTCATAAATTTTTGGATGCCTTTAAGGGTATTTTGAGGATCGCCTATGTTATTACCTCCACAATGTAGAATCAAAATAGATGGAGGGCTATGAGATTTCGACATTCTTGCAACAACTGAAGACAAATTCTCCCAAACCATCCCCCTTTTACCATTCCATATAATAGCAAACTGCTTCAAACCAAGGTCTAACTGATTGGTGTTTTCTGCATATTGCTGTGCCCAGTGAACAATTGATGAACCAATGATCCACACAGAGTCTGAAAATGTTTATGTGAAATTGAAATTTATGGTCAAATATAGGATTTAAAGGCAGATGAATTCCATCTACCCATTTGTTTAATCTGTAGTTCTGAAAAACCCCTGAGGTACAAATAAGTTGCCCCACCAATACGAAACGAATGAGATTTGTAGGAATTGCTAGGTATATCTAGAAATTTCTGTGATTTATGTAGCATACATGAAAATTGATATTGAGTTAAGGGCTTAGCATTGTAATGTGCAAACAACTACTTCCCTTGAATGCTTCGACGGAGATCAGTAAATTGTTATAACATTTCAAACAACACCAAAGAATTTAGATTTTTCATTATTCTAACGGAATTACCCTTCCCAAACTGGTCAGTTTTGGAACACTGAATTAAAACACAGATTTGGTCTTCAAATATTTGAATATGATTTGTTCCCAATGACACTACTTCACTCACCCTCAAAAAAAGCGAAAAATGCAAGAAGGAATGCTGACTGGAATAATTGGGATTCATACGAAGAGTAAGTCAACACAGGAATGATTTTGATTATTTGTGTAAGCAAAGATAATGTAATGGGTTGCCTATTATCCACAACTTCCCGAGTTCTCTTAAAACCAACCATCAACTTTCGAACCAAAAAGCATTCAGTTGGATTTTCCCAACCATGTAAGTTGATCACGTTACTTAAACCACTCATATAACACTTTGCTGTGTCAGACCTGATTCTTTCATAAAGGCTATAAAATTTACAACATGAACTAAAGGGGGTGGCCACAAATCATCAAGAGAAGCATGCATCCTAAAATTGATGAATGCCTGAATACCTTGTTTATAAACTTTACTTGAATTTTCAGATATGCTCGCTTCTAATAGCTGATCTATAGTAGCTGAATGATTTCCCAAAATTGAGTAGGAATTGGGGAAGGAAACTTCGCTGCTGATGGCGCCAACTGTCGAAATCTTGCCCACTGAAAACGAAAAATAGCATCTGCTATATCGTTGTATTTTCCTGCCACATGAGTAGCTCTGACCTGAATATTAAAACGAAGTGTATGCAAGACTAAAGCTCGAAGCAAAACCATAACGTTTTTACTTTTTTACGATTTTTTGTTGATGACGTGAACTAATGCTAGGTTGTCAATATGCAGCAGTAATTTCTTTGATTTGAGTTGTTCTGCCCAAATATGGATCCCTAAGAATATCGGAACTAATTCCAAAAATGTTATCTCTTTGATCATGTGATCAGACCAATGTGAAGGCGAAGCCAATGAACACCATTCATTTCCGAAAATAACTTCACATCCCTTAGAACCAGAACTATCTGTATAAAATTCAAATGTGTCATCATCCTGACAAGACAAAGATGAAAAAGTTGTCAACCCATTAAAATTTGACAAAAATTCTATCCACATTTCTAAATCCTTTCTAATCTCATTTGAAATCCTAATGAAGTGAAAAGGTTTTTTTCCTCCTGCTAGTGCACCATAAATACGCCCACAAAATGTTCTACCCGAGGGTAGAGCCTTGACTACAAATGCTAGTGAACCAGCTAATGACTGTAATTCTTTAAGAGTAACTTTTTTGCAACGCAAGACCAGGGAAATTTTTTTCCAACAATTCACTAACCTTTTCATCAGGAATGAATAATGTTCTTGATATCCAGAAAACAAAGACGTGTACACGGACCTTGAGTTTTTTCCGGTGCTAGTGGGATTCCTAAAAATTCAGCCAACTCAACCAATTGTGACATCAACAAACTACATTCTTGGGTGTTTGCTTTTCCTATCAATAAAAAATCATCCAAATAGTGAGTTATTCCTCTTGAATTAGATCTTTGCTGCAACTCCCAATGAATGAATGATAAGAACATTTCGAATAATGAACACGAAATTGAACAACCCATTGGCAAACATTTGTCAATATAATATGAATTCAAAAACTTGAAACCTAACACGCAAAAATCTTCTGGACAAACTGGCAATAACCTGAATGCACTAGATATATCCATTTTGGCCATTAATGCACCCACTCCAAACTCCTGAATTAATGATACAGCTTCATCAAATGTAGCATATGACACCGAACAATAATGTTCGTCAATATGATCATTAATGCTATCACCAATTGGATATGACAAATTAGAAATCATTCGCCACCCACCTTGTTTTTTAGGGAGAATACCGATAGGATTACATCTCAAATTTGAAATGGGGGGATACGGGAAGGGGCCTAAAACTCTACCTAGGTCAACTTCTTTGGATATTTTTTGCTGGAGTTCGAAAGCATGTTCTTAAGCTGAAATAATGTTCTTAACTTCTACTTTTTTTTCTTAAACCTGAATATTGTAAGGAAAAACCATTCTTGAAACCATTTGATAGAGTTGTTGCAATGTGCTTGAAAGGATAATTTTTAAGTAATAAATCCAAGTTTTGAGTTTTGATAGGAGAATATCCAATGTCCCATAACTTATACCACAAACTACCTGGTATTTTGTTGTCCAGAATTTTGCTGTTGCTGGTTCCTGAAAAAATTGGTACCATATTTATTTGGATTTGAACGAGCCTGGGGATTCCGGGGAGCTTGAGAAGACTGACTAAATTTATGACAGTTGATTGGTGGGTGGGGTGTATTACATTTAATGCACTGATGGATATATTTACAATATTGTTTCTGAAAAGAACCCTCATAATTGAAATTATAACATTTTAGATTAAACTTATGGTTGGTTGGAGTGATTTGCTGGGTTTTGTTAAAGTGTGCTGACTGCATGTAAAACATCCAAAGCTCAGCATCAATTGATCCCCAACTTAGGAAGGCGTCAACAGATTTCTTTAAACGAAATTCCAACCAACCTAAATTATTGCTGGACGCCCCCATTTTAATTGTAGAGATGTATCTTATAAGAGGAATGGCTTGTAATGGGTGTTTTTGTAGGTAAATTGATGCATAGATGAAAAATGCATCCAGCCATTGAGAAAAATTTGCTATCTTTCTTTCCTTAATCTTAGGTTTGAGTAGGAAAACACCCCCTTCAAAAACAATTTGGTTTTGATTCTCTGAACAGGGGTCTTGCAGGAATAATTTACTTAAATGCACATATTCATTGTTCCAAATTTTCTCTCTGAGATTCAGGGAGACATGAGCTCCTAATGGAGAAGCCACACTGTTAAATGGACTAGGGGTACATATATCGAAATTAGCATCCATACCTTGATTGATTGATGCCCCTGATGATGATGCCATCTCCGCGTCGGGCACGATATTAGCAACAGGAATCGCATTCACTGGTACAGAGGGAATGTTGATACCGAGCGACTGTTGAAGAGATTCCCCATCTATTTGTGTTGTCCGCACGGACGATGATGAAGCGGTAGATGGAGGCTGAGTAACCCTTGTAGATTGTCCCGCTGTGGACGCATGTCCGACATCATGGCTTGTTCGCCCCCGGGCCAATACACTTTTTGAAAACACACGGGATGCCGGTTGTGTAGCGTATGGGCTTCTTGATTTCGATGCCCGTTGAGATTTTGCGCTCAGCATCTTTTCTGTTGAATTTGATGACTTATTTCTTTTAAAGAACGTCGATCTTGCACGATTGTATTTTTCGATATTTTTTGCCTGTACCAAGTTGGATGCTGAGACAGAAAAGGAAGTAAATGACGCGCATGCTCCGAAAGTAATAAGAAGGGGGGGACTACTAATAATATCTGTCGTTCGTAATAAAAAGAAGGGGGGGGTTGATGTGGAATTACTTACAAGAGTTGTCGTGGTTTTCATAACCCATAAGACTACTATATGCATGAAATGACACGGTTTATCTATATATGATAAACCGTCATTGTAAGTGCACATTGCATTGACTAAAAGAAAATAAGTCAAAAACCTTTAGTGGTATGTATAATGTGTCCCTTCACATAAAAAAAAATAATTAAAAAGTGCGTATTATATTTGGTAAAATACGAGTGTAAATTAATAAGCATAATGCATTATTCCGATTGCAGTTTTTTTCTAGAATTATGGAAGGCCATTAATGTCAATGTGATAGTCAGTATTTATGTTTTTCCGAAGTACGGAAACCCATTCAGCCATATTTCTAAGTTCATGTGACTATATATATGAGATTTTGTAAAAATTACTTATGCCCTCTTTCAAAGAAGAGAGGAGGGGGGGGGGGGTACTTTGCACTTGTCGGTCGGCAGATCACATGTTCGCTCAATATCTTGGGAACCATTCACTTGATCGTTAGGATATTTCACATGTTGGTTGGTTATGAGTAGAAGAGGACCCCTATTGATTTTTAGGTCAAAAGGTGAAAAGTCAGTCCACTCTGGACGTCATAGGAATATACTGTCCATTCAATATCTTGAGGACCCTTTGCTTGACAGACATCAAACTTGGTACACTGGTACATCATAAAGAGTAGATGACCCCTTATGATTCTAAGGTCATATGGTTAAAGGTCAAGGGTCAAAATGGACATATGAATATACTATCCACTCAATATTTCGAGAACCCTTTGGTTGACGGACATCAAACGTGGAACACTGGTACATCTTAAGAAGTAGATGACCTCTATTGATTTTGAGGTCACATGGTTAAAGATCAAGGGTCAAACTGGACATAGTAATATATTGTCTCATATATTTCAAGAATCAGTAGCTTGACTGACACCAAACTTGGTACACTGGTACATCCTATGGAATATATATATTTTATGACTCATATATATTTTAGGTCACATGTTCAAAGGTCAGTCCATTCTGGACATAAGAAGATATTATCCACTCAACATGTTGACTTGCATTAGTTTGGTACTATTATCAATTCAATGATGCATGTGTATAACCGTTCACAATTCTGTACCACGTTGGGAGTGGGGGTATTGTTGTATGTTTGTATTGTTTTACAAACATTTCTTGTTTTCTTTATTGTTTTGATGGTAGCATTTTATGACTAGTTGATGAATAAACTCTCAAAATAAGCACAGACAGTCAGTACAGTAAAAACAGCGATGTTTCTTACAGATGTCAACTGCATAGTCATTGTAACATTGACTAAAGTTTAAGCTCAAGGAATTGATTTGCTAAACTTTTTTGTTGGATGGTTTCTTCTTACAACCATTGTGCTTATTTGAGGGTTTTCTGTTGTGATATAAAGTACTATATGACTACATAATGATTTTCCTCCAATTCTTAGCATTTGTACATCATTGATTGTTTAGCACAATCATCAGTTAGAAATTACTTTTTACATCCCTGTTGGATATGTACATGTAATTTAAATGGCAGTGGTCATGACTTAGTCAAATTTAGTCACCTTACAGTTATGATGCATTAAAGTATAAATCCTGCTAAAAGAAGCGTGCATATGCGAACTCACACACACAATGTTCGTCATCCTTGATTACTACTATCTTGCTCCTTCAAGATTACCTTTTCCAGTTGACAATGAAGAGCGAGTTAACTCTCAGGCCCTTCAGGCCTTTGATTATTAGATTATAACGAGGGAGATTTAGATTATGATGGAACATTGTCGTTTTATTTTAGATGTATAATGAGGGAGATGTAGATGATGACGGAACATTGTCGTTTGTCGAGTTTGAGAACATGATGGACAACTGTCCGGATATTGTGAGGTATACATACAACACTTACCAAAACTTCTGGAATCACAATATCAATCACATTATATACCTCATTACAAGAAAGTAATTGTGTCATCCATAATCACTGAATAGATCCGAAATTAATCGTATCTATAAGTACTGAAGATGAATGAGATGAATGAACATTGGCGATTTTAGTCTCATTTTCGAATTCGAGAATAACAAATGCTAAATAATAATTATTTTTTTTTCAGAAACTTCCGGTTCCGTCTCTGACAGTTTTAAACGTTTTATTTCATACACCGATTATTGACGAGTTGGTACTTGTATTATCCTTTGACTAAATAAAATCAAGTGCATTGCGTATATATATGAATTATTGTTTTGATCTATTTACATATTTTTTATCAAGCTGTACATGTTATACACTTGATGCAAATTATTTTTAAAATTTAATTTGATCTGTTAAAAAAACCAATCAAGCTAAATTCCTATTTATTGCTTTTATATCAGACTCGGATAATATTAATGATCACATAAGGTTGTCAGCTGAATTTAGAAAGAAAGCAACAATATGGTGATGGGACAGATGGATGTTCAGAAAGAATAGTCAGACGGGGGCGGGGTATTGAGCGATGGACGTGTGGAGGAGGCGTGAAATGGACTACATATTGTGAACAAACGCTCCTTACCAGTGATGTCTCTGATAATATGTTACCCGCGCAATTGCGCATTAATCATAAACGTCAATCCTTCATAAATGTGAATTAGAAAAATCACATTTCCACTTGCATTGAATACATAAGTACTTGTATAATACCTATTGATAATTTGTCAAATTCGTAATTATTTTTTTTTTTATCATTTTCATATAATTTATTGGTACATCTACGTGTTTGTCCCATTGCAGTATGCAAAGATCAGGAAATATATTTCATTGCCAGAGTGTTACAGTTTAGACAGTTTAATCAAGTTAAAACCAGTACATATTGTGCATGAAATAGAGGAAAACACCGTGATAAAATTCATATACATACACAATTTATTAACAAAACAGGAAACAATGGCGTCATACTTTTACAAAATGATTCCCCTTTGCATAGAAACTGCCCAACGTTCGATCAGCCAGTCGTAACTTCAATGATAACATCGTATCTACAATGATAACATGCTTGTTAAATCGATCAATCGTATTTTTATTCATATCAGGCAAAATCACTTCAGAGAAATTGTGTTTTATTTAATTTGGTTAAATTCTACAAGCTATTGAATATATAATTACCTTTCGTCGGATTGCTATTCCCTTCACGTACTGTCATTAATATGTCTTCCTTTTACTGCCCTTTCCCTTTTTGCTATAGTGTCCAGTCTTCTCGGTTTTGTATTCTCTCTTGTTGTTATAGAGTCCAGTCTTCTTGGTTTTGTATTCTCTCTTGTTATATTTATGTTCATAATCGTCGTGCTTATGATGTCGTTTCCTTGATGGTCCAGAAAATGGCCCAAAGTCAAACAATCCTCCTGCTGCACGTGAACGAGGGAACCCTCTTGCAGCACGTGAACGATGGACCCCTCTTGGACGTATTGGGTTATACTCTGGATCTAAGCTTCTCTGTCTTGTGAGACTTGACTGAAGACCCAAATTGACCAAAGCGTCACCTGTCAAACCTGCGGGACCCACTCCCCTGGTCCCTTCTCTAGCGCCTGATATTGGCAATCCAAAGTCAAAAATATGATCCTTCTTTCCGGATTTAAAACCGTGGTAGTCAGCAGTATAATCTGTATGTCCGTCTGAATGGTGATGTTTGTATTTCTGATCCCGATAACCATGTGGATATTTATCTTTGTGATGATAATTGGGATATTTACCATGTTTGTGACCTGGCTTGTAGTCCTCCCATCCATAATCACCAACATGTTTATTCTTGGAATATTTTTCGTGTTTGTAGCTGATGGGATATTTATCATTGGGATATTTAGAGGGATATTTATCATGCTTGTGACCTGGCTTGTAGCTATCCACTACATAATCACCAACATGTTTATTCTTGGAATGTGTTTCGTACATGTAGTTCATGGGGTACTTATCTTTGTGATGAGGAGGATATTTACCATGTCTGTGACCTGGCTTGTAGTCCTCCCATCCATAATCACCAACATGTTTATTCTTGGAATATTTGTCGTGTTTGTAATCTATTGGGTATTTATCATTGTGATATTTATCATGAATGTGACCTGGCTTGTAGTCCTCCCATCCATAATCACCAACATGTTTATTCTTGGAATATTTGTCGTGTTTGTATTTGATGGGGTATTTATCATTGGGATATTTACCATGTCTGTGACCTGGCTTGTAGTCCTCCCATCCATAATCACCAACATGTTTATTCTTGGAATATTTTTCGTGTTTGTAATCCATTGGGTATTTATCATTGGGATATTTACCATGTCTGTGACCTGGCTTGTAGTCCTCCCATCCATAATCACCAACATGTTTATTCTTGGAATATTTTTCGTGTTTGTAATCCATTGGGTATTTATCATTGGGATATTTACCATGTCTGTGACCTGGCTTGTAGTCCTCCCATCCATAATCACCAACATGTTTATTCTTGGAATATTTTTCGTGTTTGTAATCCATTGGGTATTTATCATTGGGATATTTACCATGTCTGTGACCTGGCTTGTAGTCCTCCCATCCATAATCACCAACATGTTTATTCTTGGAATATTTTTCGTGTTTGTAATCCATTGGGTATTTATCATTGGGATATTTACCATGTCTGTGACCTGGCTTGTAGTCCTCCCATCCATAATCACCAACATGTTTATTCTTGGAATATTTTTCGTGTTTGTAATCCATTGGGTATTTATCTTTGTGATATTTATCTTTGTGATATTTATCTTTGTGATATTTAGAGGGATGCGTATCATAGTGACTTGACGTGTATTCTTCGTCTTGATGCTTGGAGTAGACATCTTTATTCGGATACTTTTCTTTTGGATAGGTCTCTTCGTATTTGTGATGTCCAACTGGATAGATGTCGTCCTTATTTTTGCTGAAGATGTTGTAGTCAACATGGGCTAGATTGGACATGCCTCGGTTGGCCATTGTGCCATGTAATCCCATGTTGGTCATAGCTGGGTTTATCTGCTGTCGCTGTCCATTGTTGATGTTCATTCTACCGTGGTTATACAGAGTCCAGTACTGCCACAACATGCGGTAATAGTTAAGGTAGGGATTTCCATTCGTGGGTCCAGTCGTCTGACCTGGTCCATGTTGTGGTATTCCGAGAATAGTACTCTGCAAGTAACAAATTATTAATTATTTATGGCTTATTAACATCTATATCATTACTTTTTTTTAATTTTTGAGCAAATTAGTCAATGTACATAACGTGTTTTGGGGGTTTTTTAAGGGGTTTTTTTAACAAGCGGAAACTGACCTAAACCAATTCATACAGTATATTTTTAAACAAACCTTACTATTTAAATCATGTCAACAAAAACCAATTGCAGTACTTCTTACGTTTCAATATACTCGTACATGAATTATAGAAACAAAATTAACCGTGTGTAGTGATTCTCTGTAGAACGTCCGATGAAACTCTCTGAGCGAAGCGGTAATGCTGGATTTTGTCGAAGACACTAATGCTGTTTGTCTCTGGCCCGTTTTAAATTAATTTATCGCCAATGAATATACATGTATTGAGCCGTAAATTCTAGAAGTTTTAGGATTATCACATTAACTTGGTTTTAGGAAAAGGTTCCGTCAGGGGGATATGTATGCATACCAAGCGGAGTTATACAGTTATGATTAATGTTGTTGAACAGAAGGGGCAATCACTATCTATATTTACGTCTTAGGATTGGCGTGAGTGGGTCTCGAACTCGTGACCTCTCGGAAGATCGGATCTAAAGTTGAACTAATGATGAGCAAATTATCGAAAAGTAAACGGAACGCTAACGATACAATCCAACAAAAACGGAGATCGTGTCTAATGTTGAACTAATTATGATCAAATGATCAAATTGTAAACGGAACGTTAACGAAGAACGAACATAAAGTAAGCACGTTAGTACAGAACAGCGGAGAGTTCCATACTGTTTATCATGTTTTCTTAAGGTTTTTTATGCATCTAAGTAAATATTTCAGCAGAGATATTGTGTGATAATTCACTATCAATATTGTTTCACTGTTTAAGAGAAGCTCATCACGAGATCACGTCAGCTTTACCTTTCTCTATATTACACGCAGAGCTACTTATATATTACACGCAGAGCTACTTATATTACACGCAGAGCTACTTATAGGATTGAATAAGTAAGACTTGTAGGCTGTTCTATAAATATTCAGAATTTCAGTCTATATCCACGAACCACCTTCTTAAATCTCCAACGTTTACATTGGAAAAAAAAAACTAAAAAAGAAAATGCACAACTGTCTCTTCTAACGTGTTGAAGAAAATTCCAAAATTCTTTTAATATGAAAATAGCTTCCCCTGAATTTAATGATAAATAATTTGAAACCGTTCGAAGTTAAAGATTACATGATCTTCTTCCATCCTTACAAAGAAATTAAGTGGTTTCTTGAAATCATTGAGAGCCTTTTCAAGTTAAGGGGTTTTGCCGATTGGTTTCCTCGCTTATTTTTATGGTTTAGTTTCCTGTTGCTAATGACCTTTAGGGCATAATTCAGTAAATCAAACGTGATAAATGCAATACTGTCTTGCATACAATCAAGGCATAGAAAATTGTTTATCACGACCTTCATCTAATGTATGAATGAATATAATTTCTAGTTTAAAGCTTAAATACTACAATATTACACGATTGATAATTATGAATTATTTGCAAAAAAGTTTATAAAATTGAAAGCTTTATTTTTATATAGCTCCATGTATCCCAGAACCAATATAACCAAAAGCGATAGATGCTTTTTTTTCCATTAGGGGTAAGGAGTAGGAAATTTTTTATAACTTCCAAATTCCATCACAAAATAAAAATAACTTCCGAAAGATTGATACAATGCCGTTTTAGAGATAACGATGGGTATTAACTTCCAATATTGATTGTTCCAATCAACAATATATTCAAAGCTAGAAAACATTTTCTTTTAATATTATTTTGCACTATATACACACACGCTGTAATAATCGAATTGAATATCAAGCGATTACATGCAATGTCTTGATCTTGTTTATTATCACTTGCTGAAGTTTTTTAAATGCACACCTCATGCTATACTTACTCATATGATACAAAATTACATGTATTGGAACGCAAAAATCTTTAGAAAAATAAACTACAAGAATTTTAAATGCCTAGAAAAACAACATTTCGTAGTTGTATATCATGTTTTAGACATACAACGAACTGCAGAGTTTCGATATATCTATTGATATCCTGAAGAATTGTAGACACTAGTCCAGTATACTCCAGCGGCTTTGTGATAATTTTACTATATGTATATATATATATATATATATATATATATAAAGCACAAACAAACAATTATAACACCCAACCTTACGTTTACCCCTAGGATCTAAACGATACATGTGAAAATCAATTAATTAATGTATAAAGCACTAAATAATCACAACTAGGTACTGAAAATTTTCGCCCCAGCCCGGGGTCGAACCAGCGACGTACGGCACCCACCGCCTAGCAAGATTGTCAAACCAGTGCGTAAGTCCACTCGGCCACAATATATATATATATATATAAACACGGAAATATCAACGAACTCTTAAATGAACATAACTGCCCTAAGTGAAGATATATTTAATATAAAGCACAGAAAATTTCACTTTATTTGGATACCCACTTCCGCCCCTACCCCGGGTATATGTATATGATATTCGCCCTCTAGTATTACGTTTTATTATATAGTTAATAAATAGTCTGATAAAAAATCTGCGTAAAATCTAGATAATGTTAGCGTTCAATATCCTGAGAATTTATTGAACGCTAACTTTGCATTGCGTAAATTGTATGCGACCGAAACATTCCGAGTATGAGCGTTCAATATTGACGTTACCGTAACGACGTAAACAAGCAAAAATGGCAGACGACGGTCCTCCGAATCTGACAGAGCCGGTATTTGATATTTACTTAAGCAAAATGTTTTACTGTACATACATTATTATGTCTCCATTTACAAAATCAGTTTGCTTCATGCATTAATGACGGGTTGAATATTGAACAGTTAAGAAATGCATACTATTATTGCACACTGCCAACATGAATGAATTCTCGTCTATTTTGGAGTAGTTTGAGTGAAAAGGGATATAATTTTTACAACTAAATACTTTAGCTATATAATAAAAGGGTTATTGAACTTATATAGGTGAATATTGGCACTCGTTGGCTGTCAAAATGCACTCGCAAGCTCGTGCATCTTCACAGCCAACTCGTGCCAATATTCACCGATATAAGTTCAATAACCCTATATTACTAGAGGGCGAATATCATAATGTCATATCTTAGCAGGATTTCAATATAACGTAATGCTAGAGGGCGAATATCATAGTGTCATGTCTTAGCAGGATTTCAATATTATAGGGTTATTGAACTTATATCGGTGAATATTGGCACGAGTTGGCTGTGAAAATGCACGAGCTTGCGAGTGCATTTTGACAGCCAACGAGTGCCAATATTCACCTATATAAGTTCAATAACCCTTTTATTATATAGCTAAAGTATTTGGTTGTTAAGTTATATCCATTTTCACTCAAACTACTCCAAAATAGACGAGAATTCATCAATATTGCCAGTGTGCAATAACAGCATGCATTTCTTAACTGTTCAATATTTAACCCGTCATTAATGCATGAAGCAAACTGATTTTGTAAATGGGGACATCATAATTTATGTACAGTAAAACATAATGCTTAAGTAAATATCAAATACCGGCTCTGTCAAATTCGGAGGACCTTCGTCTGCCATTTTTGCTTGTTTACGTCGTTACGGTAACGTCAATATTGAACGCTCATACTCGGAATGTTTCGGGCGCATACAATTTACGCAATGTAAAGTTAGCGTTCAATAAATTCTCAGGATATTGAAAGCTAACATTCTCTAGATTTTACGCAGATTTTATATTAGACTATTTATTAGCTATATAATAATACGTTATATTGAAATCCTGCTAAGATATGACATTATGATATTCGCCCTCTAGTACTACGTTATATTGAAATCCTACTAAGATATAACATTATGATATTCACCCTCTAGTATTACGTTATATTGAAATAAGGTTAAGGCATGGTAATATGGTATTCGCTCTCCAATAATTACGTTATAGACAACAAGTAGCTACTGACCGGAATCAAGAGACTGACCAATACCAGGACTTCCACCATCTTATCTTCCCTCTGAGCTCTGGAAAATGAAACTGAATGATATCCTTTTATAGGGACCAAAATGAAATGATTGACAGGTATGGAATACAATGACACTTTCAATTGATGTCATGCAAATGAATTATTGTTTGGTTTTTCCTTTTAAGACATGCGTTGATTTTATTTCAATTTGTTGGTAAAATATGTGACTGGAATATTTATCGTTTGATGCTCACAGAAATTACATTTATTAATTTCTTAACGGGACAGAGGAATTGGGGAAGACCAGCATTAACTTTAGGAAATGACAATTCTAATTAACCTTGATTACTAATCAGAAGGCCAAAAGAAAAAACCAATTAGATTAAAAATATTCGTAAACAAACATTTTTACCACCATCGTACTTCCAAGGAAATTTTTCTTTTAAAAAAAAGCAAGTTTTTAGAAACACGAACTGTGTGTCATTAAAATTGAAAACATTACTTTGAAATTGGTACTTTTCATGGAAGTATTCTGAGAGATGAAAATCTCCCCAAATACATTGCTATATAGAGCACTGACGACATCGCGGTAACGTACTCGTGATTCAGAATGTATTAGTATATAGAACACTGATGACATCGCGGTAACGTACTCATGATTCAGAATGCATTATTATATAGAACACTGACGACATCGCGGTAACGTAGTCGTGATTCAGAATGCATTATTATATAGAACACTGACGACATCGCGGTAACGTAGTCGTGATTCAGAATGTATTATTATATAGAACACTGACAACATCGCGGTAACATTCTCGTGATTCAGAATGCATTATTATATAGAACACTGACGACATCGCGGTAACGTACTCGTGATTCAGAATGAATTATTATATAGAACACTGACGACATCGCGGTAACGTATTCGTGATTCAGAATGTATTATTATATAGAACACTGACAACATCGCGGTAACGTACTCGTGATTCAGAATGCATTATTATATAGAACACTGACGACATCGCGGTAACGTAGTCGTGATTCAGAATGTATTATTATATAGAACACTGACAACATCGCGGTAACATTCTCGTGATTCAGAATGCATTATTATATAGAACACTGACGACATCGCGGTAACGTACTCGTGATTCAGAATGAATTATTATATAGAACACTGACGACATCGCGGTAACGTATTCGTGATTCAGAATGAATTATTATATAGAACACTGACAACATCGTGGTAACGTACTCGTGATTCAGAATGAATTATTATATAGAACACTGACGACATCGCGGTAACGTACTCGTGATTCAGAATGAATTATTATATAGAACACTGACGACATCGCGGTAACGTACTCGTGATTCAGAATGTATTATTATATAGAACACTGACAACATCGCGGTAACGTACTCGTGATTCAGAATGTATTATTATTTTGAACACTGACAACATCGCGGTAACGTACTCGTGATTCAGAATGCATTATTATATAGAACACTGACGACATCGCGGTAACGTACTCGTGATTCAGAATGAATTATTATATAGAACACTGACGACATCGCGGTAACGTACTCGTGATTCAGAATGTATTATTATATAGAACACTGACAACATCGCGGTAACGTACTCGTGATTCAGAATGCATTATTATATAGAACACTGACGACATCGCGGTAACGTACTCGTGATTCAGAATGAATTATTATATAGAACACTGACGACATCGCGGTAACGTTCTCGTGATTCAGAATGCATTATTATATAGAACACTGACGACTTCGCGGTAACGTACTCGTGATTCAGAATGAATTATTATATAGAACACTGACGACATCGCGGTAACGTATTCGTGATTCAGAATGAATTATTATATAGAACACTGACAACATCGCGGTAACGTACTCGTGATTCAGAATGAATTATTATATAGAACACTGACGACATCGCGGTAACGTACTCGTGATTCAGAATGAATTATTATATAGAACACTGACGACATCGCGGTAACGTACTCGTGATTCAGAATGTATTATTATATAGAACACTGACAACATCGCGGTAACGTTCTCGTGATTCAGAATGCATTATTATATAGAACACTGACGACATCGCGGTAACGTACTCGTGATTCAGAATGTATTATTATATAGAACACTGACGACTTCGCGATAACGTAATCGTGATTCAGAATGTATTAGTATATAGAACACTGACAACATCGCGGTAACGTACTCGTGATTCAGAATGTATTACAGACCCTGAAGTGTACTACTACACCTCCAAAGCGTTTCGTTTCGTTTCGTTCCGTTCACCGTTCCGTGCAGACCGTTCACCGTTCCGTGCAAAGCGTGCAAAGGTAGCAGGGGACAGTTTCGCACTATAGGCCCGGTCAACTTTTTTTAAAAATGGAATTACCCCGTATTTGAAGTGATATTACATGTGTAAAAATGTATACAATAATTTTAGGATGCATGTCAAATGTAGCTGAGTGCTTAGTAAAAATGTTGATATACAACATGTAGGTGTCACCATGATTCCTAGCATATAGATGGGTGCAAATACGAAACTAAGACACGTGGTCAGTTGTTGAAGAAATTCCGGTGAAAACATGCAGGGTCTAGCAAAAGGTCTGTAGCTGTGAGGGAAGGTGGATGGCCCCATATGAGAGGTAGATTTTTGAGAAGGGCAGATAGGATTCTTGATTGTGCACAGTGTCTAAATCCCCATGTTTGGTACAGTGATGGTGTGGGGGTGGTGCGGATTAGCCCAAATGAGGGAAAATCAAAGCAAAAAGGGGGAACCTGCTCAGAGCATGTTTTGTGCACCAGCACCAGTATTTATAGATTACATGTAATTTAGGGTCATAATTTATTAACTACACTAATATGAAATACAAGTATTGACATAAAAGGGAAATATGATTTTTCATTAGTCTGTCATAATCTGACTTTGGTGTATACCCCCTATCCACATGTTTCAAAACCAAAGAAACTGTCCCCTGCCACCTTTAAACCGTTTCGTGCAAGAATCGTTCAATGCAAGAAACGTTTCGTGCAGTAGCCACGCCTACAGAAGCTTGAATGAAGACCGTTCAAGCCACGCCCCGAGAATCGTGCAAGTCATTTTGCTATGGCATCGAAGAAAGGTGGAGGTAGATTGTCGCTCAGAATTCGATCAGTTATTTTGAATTTAAACAAAGCTTAACTATCCACTGTAAAAATTTGAAATAGTCTTGAGAAAAAATATGTTCCACGTTTATTTGCGAATACACACAGCTGCCAAATAATCATGATAAGGGTGGAATTTGAAGAAAAGAAAAAAATGTCAATACTCCCCCCCCCCCCCGATACTTATATTGTTTTTCAGCATTTTGAGCCAATTCCAACGATGCCAAACACTATATATTATTTTTTTTTGGAGAAAACCTGGCTTTGAATTTTTTCTTTTAGTCTTCTTTGTTCGTTAAACTATTCTTAACTTTATATTTAAATAATGCGTATTGCAGGCAATTCCTGTTTTGAATGTGAATTAGTATATTCAGTAAATGAAAAAGCATACATGTACAACATGTAATAGGGATATTTAATAATTACCGATGTGCTCTCTTTCTCTCGATCGATCATTAACATATTGGAATTTATTACATAATTAATAGAAGCAAAAATACAAACAATCGAATGATTTGTTTTTAAAATCCCGAGTTCATTAAATTTGACCGAGACTTATGTTCAATGTACATTTGTACTTGGATAGAGGTTTTCATTAAAAAAAAATGTTCATCGAGAGTGTCTGGATAATGTAATGATTTTTGTATAATAAGTATATATACCATGCAAATTCCTAGGGTCTTTGTCACAGTATTTATATAACTAAATTACGGTTAGCTAGTTTGGATATTGACTTCTTCTGAAAAGTGTGAAATATATTGGGTCTGCGCGATATCAGATCTAGTCTAAGATCACGGGTATCTTGCGCCGACCCAATATATTTCACACTTTCCCCAAGAAGCCAAGCACTTCTCTTGATTTCAAATACACGGATTAGCTGACCCCCAATTGTTCTACTGAGGCGAAAAACCCTTCGAATTTGCATTGGATGTACAAGTTATACACAGGTCATTGTTATAGTCATACATCATAGTACCGCCAACCCGACAAACTTTTTTTTATTTTTTAAAATAAGTTATTGAATGACGAAGTATGACCAAACTGCAGATTGAACTTTATAGAGCCCCGTGCTAACATTACTTATATTTTTCAGTGTATCAGAAGGAGTATGTTGCCGGTTAAGTTGGGTAAAATTCTTGACAAGCAATAAGATAACAACAAAAAATGGTGCTTAAATTGTCCGATCACGATAACCTGTACATGTGTGTGTGTGTGTGTGTGTGTGTGTGTGTGTGTTGGGGGGGGGGAGTAGTCTGAAACTGTCTCAATTTCCCTTTCCGACTTCAATTTCTTAAATCTCGCAGTGGGTAGGTCGCTACAAGACTAAATCCCTAGCTTTCATATCACACCCTCTCCGATTCTACGTGCCTGTAATCAATATTTAAAGATGTAAAACCTCCGTGTGAAATACAACTAGTTCATGAAAAAAGACTAATACCAATATATACAGAAATGACTTAATGATTAGTTGCTTTTATTCATATACGCTATCGATTATTAAAATCTTTAATTGCTATATGAAATCATTTTAAAATTTAGATGCATTAGATAATGAGAGAGAGAGAGAGAGAGAGAGAGAGAGAGAGAGAGAGAGCATTGGTAATCATTGATTATGTATGCAGATACCGGAAGTTTAATACGTTCAGTATAAATCTTGAAAGTACAATTTCCTTCTGATTAATTATCCATCCCCTTTCATTGTGAATTTTTTTTTAATTTCCCATATTGTTTTCTTTAAACATTAAATTTTTTCGCTGGCACGGGTTAGGACTAATGAATGAGCCCCCCCCCCCCCTTCTAAAACGATGTTACGTGTTTAGCTGTCTATCTCCCTCTCAGTCAAACATAAAATAAATACACGCTATATATACTACAGCATCATTGAATTTACTGGATAATTTTTCGATTTAACCTTCATAATACATGTTTATGCAAGTGGACTATCTAGGCATTTTTTTCCATCTTCGCTAGCCAAGATTATTCGTCCACGAAGGCACAGTTGACCCAAAACCCATAGCTATAGCGGAGATGAGATGAATTTTACCCCCGTTTTATGTTATAAATGATCAATACCTACATATGTAGTACGTTTGTTTTACAACTTTCATTCAGAAGACGAGGAAGTTTGTGAGTCACTGAATAAACAAGAAAACGTCTGCATTTTTATTTCAATCGTTGTCAACTGTATACTTTGTGATATTTCAAGACTACATGTACTCAATTCAATTTATTGGATCTCATCACCATTATGCAATGGTATATAAAATATAAAGGCAAAACGCTGTGTTATATATAATACATGCGTGTAATAAAGTATTTATCAAGTTAAAAAAAATCCTGTTATCATTAATGTGAAGTATGGGCATTCTAGGTAGGGGAGCACATTTTATTTTATTACTTTCTTAATGAAAGTACGGAGTTTTCTAAAGGTTTGTTTAAAAGTAAAGATATTTTTAATCTTTATTTGTTTAGGTGATAAATTTTTATTCTTTGCTCACGTATATACATTGATTAATATCTGTTTTGTCTATCAATAATCGAACATCAATATCATCAATAAAATGTTGATACAAAGCACATTTACTGGAGTTCGATAAATCCCATATTTTGTTGGTTTGTATTTTTCTTTTTCGAGGTGACGTAAGTCAGCCTCGTATGTCAGACCCCAGCTTCAATGGCGCCCTGTTTTAATCACTACCATTTGCGAAATCACTTTGATTTTTAATATAAGAAATTTGTTGTCACATATGCTAATGCAACGTAAAAGCTGTCACAATTCACTTTGAGATTGATATAGGATCCATATGTTTACCCTCTACGATAAGCGAGTTAAATAAGAATTTATGAAATTGCAATTTTTATCCCTTCGATATGAAACAAAGTCCACACATCAAAAGGAATCGCGAATTAGTGTTTAGGTTTGTAAACAAGATCAAAATTATTTGTCGTTTGCCAACATTTTATTCCACGATCGTAGAAAAACAGAATTGGACTGTAGGAAACGATTTGCATTGCTTCTGTATTCATTCGCATTTTCACATATAGACGGGGGAAAACATGGTCTATTTTTCTCTAGGAATTCTGGGTAAACAGCTGTCTCCTCTTATGTCTGAAAATTATGTTAATTAGCCGATTTATCGCCTATCAAAAAATAGTTCACATTGATGCTATGTTCCATTTTTATTAAACTGTTATATATAAATTCTGTTTTATGTCAGATTGAAGAAGTCTTCCTTGTATGTGATCTGTTGTATTTATCAAGCAGAAATTGTGTGTAATTAGAATTTTAATATTAAACTCTGCACTATTTCTCTGTATCCATACGCGCCACGCTATCCTGTTTATCAACAAGGAGAAAACGTCTTGCCTGAGAGAACTGATATATTCTTGCCAACGCATTAACTCAAGATAATTATCTGAAACCCAATGTGTTAATTTCGTACAAGTTTACCAGATATTTCTTTTGGACTCATTTTTTGAGATTTTAATACTAAATCTGGGTGTAAACATGTAATCTTCGATCGAAAGGGCCGAGCGCCATTTCCCGCGCTCTTTCATGGTCAAGTCAGATAGCTGTAAACATTGATTAAGAAATATAAATGAACATGTTTTTGTGAATATATTTGTTATTCAAGAAAAGAACTCCATTGGAAGTAATATATTGGAAATCAAGTTTACATTTCTTTGTCACGAAATATGATTTATCTCAAGAGTTGAATGAATTATCTCAAGAGTTGACACTTGTTTTCAAGAGTTGATATTTCAAGAGTGGAAATTTTCTTGGACTGGTTTAACTTTGACTCAAGAATTGAATGAGTTATTTCAAGAGTTGACAGTTGTTGTCGTCATCAGATATGAAGGGTAGCAAAAAAAGAAAAAAATCATGATTTTGATAGTCATCAAAGGGAGAGCCCAAAATCTGTCAAAAAAAGAAAAAGTCACAATGTAAGAAAAGATCCCATAATTTTGAAATGCGTGTCTGCCAACTTTCATCAAGGGTCAGAAACTTTCTCAGAATATAGCAGAGGTAAACAATGTGTAGCAAATTCACTTGTGTGCATTGCATTTAATGCAGTTAACCAAAAATTGTTTGGAGATTGGGATGCGAATGATATTCATTTTGTTCTCGAAAAAGGTGATGTTTTATACAAGCATGCAAGACAGGCCTGTCCACATGAACATCTTAACCCAGAGGACTTGCCCAAAAATGTTTGCATTCAAAATCAGTTGCTTCATGTGTCTGCTTTACCAGTTTATGCAGGGGAAATACAATCAATTTTGTTCATATGAACTCTTTTAAGCGGAAATACCCAAGAATTAGTGAAAATTTTGTCACATTTTTTTTTTTACAAACTCAACAACAACAACCACAGAGTAAAAAACACTGTAACTTATGTGAAACCTTCGTTTCATAGTGTTGATTCAAGTATGTTCAAGTAATAACCCCCAGGGGTAGGGTATGCCAACAATTGGGGATCATACTTTACAATGAAATATATAGGATTTTAAAAAAAATCTTCTCAAGAACAGCAAAGGCATCATTAAAAATATTGATATGGAAGCATCCTTAGTTAGTCTAGATTCAAGTTTGTCTTAGTTACGACTCCAAGGGGTTGGATGGGACCACATTTTTAAAAATCTTCCTACTAAGCACATCCTTGGTAGGTCAGATGTGCATTGTGGCCTATGGGCCTCTTCCTCACATATAGCTTAATTATGCTTGCTACTCAGTTTAGAATGTTTCAACAGTTAACACATTTCATTACCTCAAATTGAAGGTATAACATATGCTTCTGGATTACAGATACCATCCAACATATTATATCCTTCATTAATTCGATCTTGCATTAGAATTCA